>NC_056726.1:202815056-202962556 GCF_019279795.1 Protopterus annectens | reverse complement strand
TTTTTGTTTGTTGTTCATACCTTGCTTTATGTGTTCATCTTATATTTCTAACAATTCTTTATCCCACTCTTTCATTTTATTACTAGCTCATCTTGTCAGTTTATATTTAATATGCATTTTAATGAGCCCCATAATATGAATGTACTAACCTGACCATCATCACTCAAAGATAACAAATTCTTGACTTGTTCCTTAAGGTAACTCTTATTTTTTTAATTCATCGTATATACTGGGATTCTACAAATAATCTGAAATTACCTTGTATCATTTAATATATTAATAGTTAGTGCATTATGATATGACAAAGGACAATGAATAATTTAAAAATAATTTAATTTATTAAGTAAGTCTGTGGAGGCATAAATCCTATTAATTCTAGTTTCCATCCCATGTGCATAAGAATAATGGAAGAAGAACAACAACGTTTCCTCTGCTTTTACTATTACATCAAACAAAGTATTATTATCAATCCATCTGTTTAGTGTTTTAGCTGATGCTAGAATTTTTGTTTTCTTCTGTTTACTTGTATCTTTTGTACTAGATATGTAGTTACAATCCCCTGCTAAAATTAAACTACCCTTCCAATGACTTTGTAATAAGTTCAAGTGATCTTTACCCACTCTTGTATCTAATACAGTGATCCAGTAAAAACAGCTAGTGTACATAGTTTGCCATTATATTTAATTACTACAAATGTATGCATTCCTTTGGGATCATTTAGA
This sequence comes from Protopterus annectens, assembly GCF_019279795.1. Lineage (NCBI taxonomy): Eukaryota > Metazoa > Chordata > Ceratodontiformes > Protopteridae > Protopterus > Protopterus annectens. Next base: position 202,961,834 of record NC_056726.1, on the reverse strand, counting down.
GATTACATGACTCTAGGCATTACAGTAAATTTTCTCCAAAGTATAGCAGTGCAGTTCCATTCCTCTTGTTGTTTAAAGAATCAGACAATAACATTTCAGAACATAAGTTATTTAAATATTGTATATCTTTCTGTATCAGGTGAGACTCCTGCAAGAATAATGTCTTCTCCATTTAATTTTAGATATCACTTTTATTGTTTTATTTGGCTGCAAATTAACATAATGGATAATAGATTAAAACTATCCATATTGTGTATTTGAAAAGACTTATTTTATCAAGAGATAATATGACACATTTATCCACCATATTAATGTAGCTATTATAAAACTCTAATGCATTCCTCCAACACTATTTTAACATTCCATGTTTTTAATTCTGCCTTTCTACAAACTAAACTACTAAAACTCATAAATAGCAAAAACAGAAACAAATGTACAACTATAACTATATGTGTTATTAATAAAGCACTATGGTTACAGAAGTTCCTAGTTTGCCTATCGAGTAAACAAACTACTGTACTATCACTCTACCTAGAAAGCTACCATAACTTACAAATAATTAATATAATATTATATACACATTAAAATAATAAGAGACTACTAGATTAGTAATTTATTTTATCGTTTTAAACTATTCTCCCATTACTACATAAACGTTTAATAATCTACTTCTGTTAATCATAAATATTAAATAGTCTGACAAACCGTGTACTATATACAGTGTATATAAAAAGTGTACACACCTCTGTTAAAATGACAGGTTTTTGTGATATAAAAAATGAGACCACAATAAATCATTTCAAAACTTTTCCCACCTTTAATGTGACCTATAATCTGTACAATTCACTTGAAAAACAAACAAATCTGTTAGGGGAAAAAATATAAAAAATAAAAAACGTACAATAAACTGGTTGCATAAGAGAACACACCCTTAAACTAATACTTTGTTGAAGCACCTTTTGATTTTAAGAAGTACTGAACAGGGGGTGCCCCCTCTCCCCATTACTCTTTGCCCTGGCTATTGAGCCTCTTGCAAATTATTTTAGAAATATTGTCAGTGTTAAAGGATATAAAGTGTCAGACAAATTATCCCCAAGATACAAGTGTTTGCTGATGACCTACTAATAACTTCTAATGATATTGAAAATTCAGTAGCTCACCTATTACATAATCTAGACTTCTTTGCAAACATCTCTTGTCTAAAATTCAATCACAGCAAAACCCAGGCAATTCTACTGAATAAAAATGTTACTATGAAACTTAGATCAAAAACAAACATAAACTGGAAGGGAACTCATGTTAAATATCTAGGTATCATTATTGAATCTAATTATGAAAAAAGCACTCACATCTAATTACAATAACTTATAAACTCAATTATTAGTCTAATAGACAGCTGGAACAGACTCTTCTTCACATTTGAAGGCAGACTAACTTTAATCAAAATGATACTGTTACCTAAAATCTTATTCATTGGCCAAGTTCTAATAATTCCCCCACCTGTCAAAATTAAACAGAAAATTAATAATTTATTAATCAACTTCCTTTGGTATCCCCCCCCCCCCAAAAAAAAAAAAAAAAACAGAACTTCTCTTCTCTGGCATACCACAAGCTGGGATGAAGGAGGTATAGGGTTTCCAAATACTGTTTTTTATTTAAATTCTGCATTTATTAACATAGTGTTGCTTTGGAATAATACTTCTTATACACCATATTGGAAATCAGTACATGAAACCTTACTTCTTAATAGCAGTAGGACACTGCTTGAACCATATACTTAAATACCTACAAACATCTTTATATGGATTTTAAAAGTATACATTGAAAGTGAAAGGTCAAAACTTGTTCTCGTACCTCTTATAAACCAAATATTGCTGTTGTTTGAAAAACTTGTTTTCTAATCAAGTAATTAAGGATGTATTAATAATTGTGTTTCCTGTTGCTTACACAAATGAATGTTTGATATCCTTTGATATTCAGAAAATGTTAGAATTTAAGAAGGGTGACCTATTATATTGGAATCAATTTCTCTCAGCTAATAAAATAAGTTCTGCAGACTATTTGATCAGCAGATATAGTTTGCAAAATTTCAAATGGCTGGACAGCCAAACTTGTAAGGATTTTATACATACTAAGCTTGTACCCTTATTAGAGGCATACAATAAGAGTTACTTAAAAATCTTGGATTTTATCTCAACAATTATTAATAGCTCACCCAAGAACACTTCATACATATCTGTTATTTATAAAATTCTTAGAAATGATTTTAGCAAAACAGATGTTTCTTTTTGGAATTATTCCAGTGAAGTTAATAGACAAGTATTCTCAGAAAAAGATAAAAAAAAAAAACTTTGTTTAGAATCGGTGAAGGAATTCACATCTTTCCTGTTCTGGCATGTATACACATGAAAATTTTTGTATAGATGTTTTTTCACCCTACATAGACTGGCAATGATGTACAAGAAATATGAAATTAAATTCTGGAGATGTGGACACCCTGATGCTGACTGGATATTTTTGGTTAATTGCAAAATAATTCACCCATTTTGGTTAGACATTAAATATCTTTGTAAATCTCTATGGAATGACAACTTTATAATTTTTGACTCCCTTATCCTTTTCAATGTTCCTGTTCCTGAAGTCATTCCTAAAAAACAAACATTTTACTATGGTCTATCATGTCTATAGCAGGGAAAATTGTTACTAAAAATTGGAAATCCCAATCTACTCCTGTCTTTAAAGTTAAGTTTATTCATCTTGTGAAATACATTTGTAAGAATGATATTGCTACTGTAAAAGCAAGGACTAACAACACAACTCATCATTTAATTGCTTGGACAAAATTGTCTAATCTGTTAGAGAAATAAGTGTTCTCCTATGTATATTGCTTTTTAGTTGTCATGGACATTGCATATAGTTTATTTGTTTTTTCTTGTTACTATACTGATAAGTTATTCTGTTATAAAATTAATAAAACTATTTTTGGAAAAAACGAAAACATTTGCAGTCTATATAGTACTCAAAAGTTACAATGTGCTTAATTGAAACCACAATCTTCTTTCCTAGGTTCAAACAGTTTGAAAAATCCACTTTACTTTCTATCAAAATGGATGTACTTATTCAGCAATATAATACACAAATTTCAACTCTGAATTATGAAATGAGTACTTTCAGGTAGCCTTAGTAACTCTAATAATATATAACATGTAAAAAAGTTTCAGAGTTCACATGACCATATTTCAAATTTCATCTTTCATGATTTTTTGAATATTTTTGTGTGACTTTCTGTGTAAATTACATGATATCTTGTACATTCACATTCTACCATATGCAGTTATATTTAATATACATCTTTCTCAAAGCAATTTGGTATTTAAATATATTTTTCTGTCTTATTTGTCTATGATATTTAACCTTATTTTATATAACTTGCATTTTTGACATCTCCCGTTGAAGGGCTCTTTAATCATCAGCTCCCTATTAGAGAGGAAGTATGTGTATATATATTTATTAACTTACTGATACTGCTCTTTTACTAAAATTACATAGTAGATGTTTCATTCATTTTGCATTTGCATATTATTCATAAGATGTTTACTCTTCTTACTAGTTCTACTATTAGAAGCAATCCTGACTCACTCTCTGTATATATATATACATATATATATATATATATATATATATATATATATATATCTATATATATATATATCTAAATATATATATATATATATATATATATAAATGTCTATATATATATATATATATATATATATATATATATATATATATATAGCTATATTATATCTGCATATATATATATATATATATATATATATATATATAATATGACTGAAAGCACATTTGGACAACTTACATTTGGTCGAAAATGGTATTTAGCCCCTGCCCCACTGCAGTGCGATCCTGGAGTGAGAATATAAAGTTAGGGGGGTGTCATATGTTTTAATGCATTTTTAAGGGATACACATCAATATAATAGTGCATAAACTGCAATTATGTGGTGGGCTACACACACTCCCTAACTTTATATTCTCACACCAGAGTTGCACTGAAGTGGGGCAGGGGCTAAATACCATTTTCGACCAAATGTAATTTGACCAAATGTGCTTTCAGTCAAATGAGGTTTCAGTGAAGTGGGCTGCCTGAAGTCATTTTTGACCAAATGAAATTTGACTAAAAGCAGTAGACCCATATATATATATATATATATATATATTATTTTTTATATATATACATATATATATATATATATATATATATATATATATATATATATATATATATATATATATATATATATATGTATATATATATATATATATATATATATCTATATGGGTTCCCTTCAGAATCTTGAATGCCTTAAAACCCGAATGTCATATGGTCGAGACTATATGATCGAGTTTTCAGAAGCTCAAAATTCTAAACAGAGATCTGCATACAGCACAAAACTGGAGATTTCCCTTTTCCTCACTGTAGTGCAATCTCAGAGTTGGTATATTAAAGTAGCAGGGGTGTGAGGGGTGCAGGGGGGGCATTCCGTCCTGCAGAAACATTTTATTTATTTATTTATATTTTTGTAGAATTTATTTCAGAATTTTGAGCTTCTGAAAACTGGATCATATGGTCTTGACCATATCACATTTGGGTTTTCAGGCATTCGAGATTCTGAAGTGAATCTATATATATATATATATATATATATATATATATAAATTTCTGCTGCTCTAATTTGAATGTGCATTTGTAGCCATTGTGAACTGCTGTTTTGGTCTAAGCTTCAAATCCTGACATTAGTATTTAATTACATCATGTGAAATGACAACTCACAACCGAAGGTGTAGCCAGACACACTGTTTGTACTCTAAAAATACAATATTATTCTAAACCTGTTAGAAACATTGGGGTTTATCAAGCCATGTGATGTCTATAAATATCTAGATTAATGCTTCTAAAAATTTTATTTTTATTTATTTATTTACTGGGAAAGTCCGACTTGGAAGAAAGCCAATTTTCAGCAGATGCCTGGGAAGAAATGCTCCAGATGCATGTTTTTCTAATGTGGGAGGAAACTGGAGCACCCAAAGGAAACCCACACAGATGCATGGAGGACATGCAGATTCGCACAAAAGGCACAACAACCAAGAATCAAACCAGAGAACCTCTTGCTGTGAGGTGACAATGCAACCGCTGCACCACTGTGCCACCCAACTTGTATATAACTTGCTTACAAATCTAAAAACAATACCACTAATAGCCTTTGCTGACTGAGCAGCTGAAAATGTTACACATATTAAGTTTGGGGTGGGGTTGGGCAATAGCTCAAGTGATATGACCACTTTCTGAATGTCAGGTAGATGGGGAGCAATACGCATCTGTGAGTACAAAATGGAATTCACTGCCTACACCCTACTCAACATATGGCAGCTACTAGTTTTCTCTTAGTTTCTCATTCTTCTTAATTCTTTTAAATTGTTCTAATCAGTAATAAACATCTAACTTTACTCCTTTTCATTAATATGTATAGTTAGAGTTAATGACACTAGTGTATAAGTTACTAACATTTAATAAAATGAAAGCAAATTATATGTCAGCAACTGCTCAATGTAAAACATTATTATAGCTTTAATTTTATTATAGCTTTCATTTGAACTTTAAACTCTTCTAGGACCTGGAATTTCATCAAAACAGCTCAAGAAGTATGTGGGAAGTAAAGCAAGGAAGAATCAAGCATTTTCACAGAACTGAAACTTTTTTTGTTTTTGATCTTTTTAAAGTGTTATTTGTTTTATAAATGACCTGTGAAAGGAATGTGTTACACAAGAATAAAGAAAACAAAATTGCCATCACTTTAATCCTTCTAATTAGCATATGACTTAGATCTGGCATTTAGTTAACCTAGCAATGCGCATACTAAAGCAATGTTAAAAGAAATAAAATACAATTCTTAACTGATATAGTCTTAAAATTACCAGATCCATTGCAAATAATTTAATGACATTCTGTTATAGGAAGAATTGTTTAACATTTATAAATACATATACAAGTTTGGCTTGAATGAAATATATTAAGCCTTTCACTATAAATAACGTACAACTAACTATTTATATTCCTTATCATGTAAAATATTTTAGCTTAAAATACAAATACATGTTTACGTATGTTTTGAAGCCTAAAGTCCTTTCCAAACCATTCACTTAAAGGGCAAATCTATTGTTTCTGAAAAAAATACTGTAACCAAAAAAATACAAGTAATTTTTTTGTTAAGGTTTTTTAATTTTTAGAAGCAGTTTTTCAGGAATTCAGTTCACTCTGCCTCTTGAGAGATACAATATTCCAATCCATTTCTTCAGTATTATTGAGGATTTTATTTTTATTAAGAAAAGTAAATATCTCCTCCAGTGTGTCAGATATTTTAGTTCCTTCAGAAAAAAAAAATCTTTGCAGGAAACACCAACATGTCTTTAATATTCTTTAAACAGTGGCAAGCATAATTTTCTTTTACTCATTACTTTACTGGAATAACTGTTTTCAATTCTGACTACATATTTGCCTATTTTAATAGGTGGGCTGGACCTTGCTTTTTTTAATATTTGATATTTTTCCAAGTTTGACATAAACTTTACTATAATTGAACATGGTGGTGAGTTTTCTGTCTTTGAAGGTGCGCCTTCAGGGATCTATGTGCCCTTTAAATTCCAAAAGATAAAGTTTCAGGAAAATTTAATGTTTTATGTAGCCAGGTTGTTATGAAGTTTCAAAATCTAAGCAGTTCAGAAGGCCTCGAAGAACCACACTCCAAAGATGCCTGAAAAGATATAAATACAACTTTTATTTTCACATAAACACTCAGATAAATACATTTTCATCCACAGGCTTCATTAGAAGAATTAAACAGAAAAAAAAAAAACAGAAAAACAACCCTCTTATACCAGTGATGAGTTTTTGAGTTCACCAATCAACAATCAACTTCATTTGAAGTCATGAATATTCATAGAACTCTGTCACCATTTACTCAAAACACCAAGCTAAAAACCACTTCTACACATAGTCTATAACATCAACACTGAATTATATCTAACATCTAAGAGGCCTTCTGAACTGCTTAGATTATATTCTGGTTTAAGTGTTGAAGGCTGCTTCCCTATTTTCCTTTTGTTTTGTTTTTTTTTTGTTTTTTGTTATGAAGTTTATTACATTGTCTCCTTCATACTTTTCAGTTATGCCATATATGTTATTTCATCTCAGTTTATTTTCCAAATCATCAACTTTATCTATGAGCCAGTTATTTTGTTTTAAAAGGAATTCAGTCTGAGACTCACCTTCAGTTATTCTCCCTTCCTGGTCATTTATAGCATCTTCCATTCTGCTAATTTGTGTACTCTTTTGTTCATAAGAGTTTCTAAATGTTCTATTTTCCTTCTAGACTCTTCTTTGAAACTTTCTATTTTGGTATCCAGCTAGTTCATTTTAAGTAGTGTATCCTGCATACTAGATGTTAGTGACTGAATGTCTTTTTTAACAGAAGAAGCCTGAGTACCATTTTTGACTGACTCATGTTAAAGTCTCTTCTCTCTTCTCAATTACTCAAGCACTTGAAATTGTGACAGTAAAATTACAGCTTTTGAAGAACTTGAAACTATAATTCTTTTCTGTTAGTATTACTGAATAAACTTAGTAAGTATTCCAAATTCTAATGTTTAGATTATATTTTCTGTCAGAGAAAAGTTTTCAGTCACATAGCTTTCATCAGTTGTTGCTCTCAGTCAGCCATCTTGTAGTTATTATTGTAGCATCACTATGTGGCACACATAGATGAATTTAGGTGCATATCCAGTACTTGCACTCCACTTCTCTTTGCATTATTCCTAGACACAATTGTAGGAAACAATTCCTCCTTAATGTGCCTGTTTTTTCCTAAGAGTTTTTTTAAATTAGTAGCAGCTTGGGCCATGAAATTCCAGCTAGTTAGTTGATAATTACCTTTAAGCCAAACCGCACAATGCAGTATCTATTTTATAGCCTCTGTGCAATTACAGTAGGCATATTTCTGAATCTCAGGGAATGTGTGGTATTGGGATTTTACATTGTTTCGAATGAAAATAGAGCAAACAATCATTAAAATGTATAAAGTATATAAAAATAGAATAACTTACTATTTGCTATTGCTATTAATGATTATATTCCCTGCACTAATAAATTTCCTTTTAGTAATTTTTAATGTCATGTCTCCTTCAAATATCAGATTAATTTGACAGCTAAAATGAGATCACCAGCTAGGCAGCATCTACTTTTTCAGATACTACCTTACACAAACCTCTAATCATAACTGGTGAGATTTGTGTTCATTCAAAACTGTTTTTTTATGTATGTATGTTTCTTTCAAGGGGGTCTCACAGCAGGTATCTGCCATCATCAATGTCACAGGCCTTCATTTAATCATTGCATCCACCCTTACCGGCATCTGTCCATTTTATTCCTTTTAAGCTATGGCTCAATCCTCTCCTCCTCCGCCATAGAAAAATAAACACCTTAGTATAATTTTTCAGGGGAGAAATGTGCAGAATAATCATGGCCCACTTATACAACACCATTATGACAAGTACAAATGGATTTTTTGGATGCCTTACCCACTGTTGCATCCATTTTTCCATGTGCATTGCATATGATCACCCCTCTAGACTAGTGCCTTTGGTCTCTACCAATTACAGACAGTTATTTTGCTGAAATTGTATTTTCTCCTTCCAGAATATAAAGCGGGCAAAAATTCTAACCTTCTCTCTCTATCACCCTGGCCGATTCCTGAATGAGTGGACTTGCTAATCAAACTCAAGCTCAGTGGGTCAAATTCAGGGCCTTCTCCCTCTGTGCCCCAAAGCAAGCAATCCTAGACTATATTATGGTTACATTTTACACTCAGACTTTTTTTATTTTCTCCATGTGAAACTAAAATAACTTTATCACAGATTTGCAAAGTTTATACTTTGCCCAAATACTAGATCTCAACACTGCAGTCTCCTATCATCACTAAAATATATTACACTCAGTCATAAACTAAACTACAACATACTTAACTCTCCTTTCCATGTTTTTTGTAAACATCCTTTCCAAAGAAATCCCATACCTCTCAATTGGCAGATATGGAAAGTAGGTATAAAGACACCTGAGAAGTAGGTACATATAGCCAAATTCTGGACATCTAATTAGCATAAATTATTTGAAAGTGAGAGGATGCCTGAGGAATGGAGAAAAAGTGTTTTGGTACCAATTTTTAAGAACAAGGGTGATGTGCAGAGTTGTAGTAACTACAGAGAGATTAAATTGATCAGTCACAGCATGAAGTTATTGGAAATAGTAGTGGAAACTAGGTTAATAAGGGATGTGATGATTAGTGCTCAGCAGTATGGTTTCATGCCGGAAAACAGCACTACAGATGCGATGTTTGCTCTGAGAGTGTTGATGAAGAAGTACAGAGAAGGTCAGAAGGAGTTGCATTGTGTTTTTGTAGACTTAGAGAAAGCATATGACAGGGTGCCTAGAGAGGAGTGTCAGAGAAGTATGTAAGAGTGGTACAGGATATGTATGGGGGTAGTGTGACAGTGGTGAGGTCTGCAGTGGTAGTGACAGATGCTTTTAAGGTGGAGGTGGGATTACATCTAGGATCAGCTTTGAACCCTTTCTTATTTGCAATGGTGATGGACAGGTTGACAGACGAGATCAGACAGGAGTCTCTGAGGACTATGATGTTTGCAGATGACATTGTGATCTGTAGTGAGAGTTGGGAACAGGTGGAGGAGACCCTAAAAAGATGGAGATATGCTCTAGAGAGAAGAAGAATGAAGGTCAGCAGGATTAAGATAGAATATATGTGTGTGAATGAGAGGGAGGATAGAAGAATGGTGAGGATGCAAGGAGTAGAGGTGGCGAAGGTGGATGAGTTTAAATACTTGGAGTCAATAGTTCAGAGTAATAGTGAGTGTGGAAGAGAGGTGAAGAAGAGAGTACAGGCAGGATGGAGTGGGTGGAGAAGAGTGTCAGGAGTGATTTGTGACAGACAAGTACCAGTAAGAGTGAAAGGGAAGGTCTACAACAGGGTAGTGAGACCAGCTATTTTATATGGGTTGGAGACAGTGGCATTGACAAAAAGGCAAGAGTTTGAGCTGGATGTGGCAGAGTTAAAGATGTTAAGATTTGCACAGGGTGTGAAGAGGGTGGACAGGATTAGGAATCAGTATATTAGAGAGTCAGCCCAGGTTGGAAGGTTTGGAGACAAAGCCAGAGAGGCAAGATTATGTTGGTTTGGACATGTGCTGAGGAGGGATGCTGAGTATATTGGGAAAAAGATGCTAAGGATGAAGCTACCAGGTAACAGGAAAAGAGTAAGGCCTAAGATAAGGTTTATGGGTGTGGTGAGAGAGGACATGCAGGTGGTTGGTGTGACAGAGCACGATGCAGAGGACAGGAAGAAATGGAAACAGATGATCCGCTGTGGCAACCCCTAACTGAAACAGCCGAAAGAAGATGATGAATTAGCATAAAATCTGAATATTAAATTGAGGATAACCTGCTTTCAGTAAGAATGTGGGATAATACTCAGGAAACATATGTTTAAAACCAGAATGAATAAAATGACAGAAATATAAGCACATTATGAAAGAAACAGTATAAAATATGTAGACATTAATGAACTATACGCAAAATTCTACCATACAAGGTCATTTTTTTGTCTTGAAAAAGAGAGATTTAAGATATGTGTCATCTTTCTTTAAATTATTAGCTCCACTATTATGTTGGTTGGGTACCATGGTTTTTTGTGTACTAAAGTGCTTCAAAAATCATGTATGATGAAGGGGATTCAGAAAGTTGTGAGAAGGCGTAAATCAATCCGGAAGACAGGGACATACCTTCAGGCCTGAGAATAGGTGCATTCCTCTGAACACAGGGACAGTTGAGAGGTCTGACTTTATAGAATGATACCATATTCCCCTAAATCTGATATCAGAGAATAACCTTCTTATCAAAATCATGAGAACACAGGTCTTCAAAAGTTCATATAAGATTACTAGGCTAACAGCTCAGGAACCCTTACAAGCCTAACCAGTTTTATCCAGATTTTACTCAATTTTCTGTCCTCGGGGAAAGATAACAACGGTCACAAGTGCCATTTTGAAAATTTCTACAGACTGCCTCTTCAGACTGCTCAAAAATACTAAACAACTCTGAATTAAAAATATCACTGTATAATTTACTACTAAAAGTGAGGGTAACACAACTGCAAATAGATGCCACAATTATACTAGTCCCCAAAATCATTACCTAACCCCAGTCCCTGACTACTGACCAATAGCCATACCTTACCCCCTTACACAAATTCTGGAAAAGTTATTCTGCAGTCAGTTAATATAATACATAAACAGCTATAACCTTCTTGCTAACAATCACAATGGATCATGCAGAACATACAACACACAGACAGCCTTGCTTGCTTATACTAATTATGTTTATGAAGCTATGAACAAAGGACACCTGGCAGATATCATTTTCATAGACTTAAAAATAAGCCTTTGAATCAGTCAGCCATTCTATCTTATTTTGTATAATGTCTAACTTTAGCATTAGTGATACAGCTCTAAATGTTTTTCAGCATATCTCCAAAACAAAACTGTACTGTTAAGTCTAGTCAAAAAGATTCAGAAAGTGGTATCTTCTATGGTAGGGTGCACCATTTTTAAATTCTAGGTGCCCTTCTATTCTCAATTCTTATTAATAATCTACCTCCTATTTTTATCTGCACACTATACACAGATGATGTCATTAAATTTATATCTGATAAATCAATCTCGAAACTGCAAGAAACTCCACACCTTGCAATCTCTCCTCATTCTGGAGAATGTAGACATCTGTGCTGTTAACAAGACTTGGTTTAAAGCCATGGAAAGTGTGCCAGCAATGTAAAGCTGAAGTGGCTTTCACAGAGTTTGACCAACAGCACCAGAGACAGGAGCTAAAGGTAAAAGGTGTCTCGATCTACATTAGCAACAAATACAACTCCAGGTTGGTTAAACTGAATGATGTCCTGGAGTTCACCCAGAACCAAGTCTCCATAGACAAAGTTCTTAACCATGTCCTGGCTAGATATAGGTCACTCTTTGTGACCCACAAATCTCACAATGTTTGCCTAGACTTACTAGGGGGTGCTCATTATTCAACCAAATACCTTCATGGGAGACTTTAATCACCCCTCTATAGACTGGAAAATGTACACTGTCCCTAACTCATGGGCACAACATTTCCTGGACTTTATTAACACAACAACCTGGGACCAGATAGTACACACTCCAACCAGAGGAGCAAACATTTTGGGCCTAGTACTCAGCACATGGGAGAATGTTGTACTCCCTATACCCAGTGTCATGTCCTTATTTGTGAGTTCAGGCCACAAAGCACTCCCCCTCAAAATAAAAGTCAACCTGGAAAACCCAACTAATCTCATAACAGTTAGGAACTACTCTAAAGCAAACTAAACAGTATTAAGCAACAGTTTATCAAAATTCACAGCTTTCCCTAAACCCTGAGAACACAGCTACCTACCCTATGCAAAATTATTTCCAGAAACCCTTGAGAAACATGTAAATGGCTGCATTGAGGCTGCCCTATCTCACAGACGTAAGCGGCCAGATCTAACACCAAAAACAAACCCCACTGGTGGAATCCTTACCTTAAAAGGGTATATAACAAAAAGAAAATAGTCATGGCCGAAATTAGACAAAGCAACTATAAAAGAGACAAGTGCACTCTGATTCAACTAAACAAGAAACTAAGTAATCTAATAAAGTCCAACAAGTTGTTTATGAGGTTAGGATAGCCTTCTTCAGCTATATCAGGAAACTTAAAAGCAACACTCAGCAGTGTGTAGAACTAGTAATAAATGACACAAACATCACTGACCAGAGAGACATAAGTGAATCTACTGGCTGATAAATTTAGCTCTAACTACACCCCTCCACTTCACCCTCTACCCAATGCATAATCAACCAGCCCCAGGAACTATAGGCCCATTGGTCTGACGAGTCTAATACGCAAAGCCATGGAATGAATTATCATGGAAATGATCAAAATGGACATTGGCAACCTACAGGCACTGGATCCACTCCACTTTGGCTTTGTTACGGGAAGGTTATGGGAAGGCCTTGCCTACTCAACATTGCAAACCTCTTTGAGAGGGTGACCAAAGACTATGGATGTGGGGAAAATGGTACATACTGCCTACCTTGACCTGACCAAGGCATTTCATACAATACACCACTCAGGTATTGTACACAAAGTCTCAGAACTAGGCATAATCATCATCAACTCCCCTCTTCCCATTTTCTACATGGGGTTGGGTGTCATGTTAACTGTCATCATCTCTCTCTCAATTCAATAACATAAATCCCTGCATAACTCATTGGATTTTTGGCTCACAGACAGGATTCAAGAAGTCAGGATTGGTGAATCTAACTCCAACAGGACACTAGTATCAGTTGAGTGCCCAAGGGCTCCATGTTGGGTCCACTGAGCTAACTGTGAAAATGAGGTAGCTCAAAAACCCACGGCAGCCACAATATAAAATCCTGAACGTAAGTTTATTCTATATAACACAATACGTTTTCTTTACTGTTGCAAGCAGTAACTTCTTCAGAGGAATAAACAGAGACATGGTAGCGTGCCAAATTTAAAATAAAATAGGCGTGGTTGCTTCAATGATTATGTCATGAACATAAACCATGGGGAAATTATGTAAAAACAAGACCCCAAATCAAAATAAAACATACGTAAAAATACATAATAATGGTGATGGATATCATCTTTATAACCACACATTAGAAAAAATATATATATTAAAAGTAATCTAAATTAAATTAAAATATAAGAAACAAAGATACTCCAGCATGAAAATAGTTGAATAATTGACTATCTTGTGTGTATCACAAAATAATTTTTGCATACATATATATATATATATATATATATATATATATGTGTGTGTGTGTGTGTGTGTATCCAAAAAGTTAAAATGTGGGCATGGTAAAAAATATACCAAATCAACATCCATTAGTGTGAGAAACTGCAAAAAACAAAACTTAAGCCTATACTCACACTGTAAAAATTATGTAATTTACCTCAAGAGACTTTTCAATTTCAAAATACAAGATATATTACAAGATATATTACAAGATATATTACAATTTTCATTCAGTCCAGGAACGTTAAAAGCGTCAAGGCTAAGTTGCCACTTTAATTCCCTGACCTCTAACAATAAGGAAGACGGACCACCCCTGATATCAGGGGGTACTTGGTCTAAGACTTGGAAATGAAAAATTACTCATTATATTATATATTTATATTGTGGCTGCCATGGGATTTTGAGCTACCTCATTTTCACAGTTTGGTTTTGATTTTCTTGTTTTTTGTTTTCCACTGAGCTAACTGTTTGGCATATACTTTTCAGAAATCAAGGCTAATGTCAAAGGCCTCTGGCTCACCAAATTCATAGATGACTGTAAATTGGAAGCTATCACAGAGTTCTACCATGACACCAACATCCTACAAGAGAACCTAACACAACCAAATGACTAGTCAACATGAATAAATGCATTACAGTGCCGTTTGGGAAATTGTCCACCCTAGCTAATTACTCCATTGATAAAACACTGCTAACAGTTGACCTGATAGTTAGGGTTCTAGAAACATATTTAGACAGTAGGTCGTTTGGCGAACACATAGCCAAGACAGTAAGAAAACCATTCTATGTTGTCCAGCGTATAAGCAAGGGTATAGCATCCAGGTCCAAGGAAGTTATAGTACCACTCTACTCAGCCCTTATAAGACCCACCATTGAGTAAAATGCCTAATTTGGCATGTACCTAACCAGTCACTTGCAACAGCTGGAATGCCCTCAAAGGTTCCTTTCAGGGTATGAATACCCAGTCCTATACAGATCTCCTTAGGCCTTGTCTCTGTACTCAGTCTCCTACAGGTTACTGAGAGGCAATCTATGCTTAACATGTAATGCATCCTCAAATCCATCTCAGATGTGCCTCTTGAACACCCACAAAACAAACAGCACTAGATCTAAGGACCTGAACTTTGCTTTCAACACAAATAGAACATGCTGGAGAGATCAGTATGTGTCTCAAAGGATCCCCATGCTATGGAATAAGCTCCCCATCTACATGAAGTAGAGCTTATCCATGACCTTATTCAAATGAAACCTTGATCATTGGGTGGGAAAATGCAATTAACCCCTGGTCTGACCCCCATGTCTCTGATAAACAGAGGTCGACTGTAAGTAAATTAATCCCCAACCAACCCCTCACACACACATAACCCTTAGCTTCCTTTTTACTAACATGCCTCACCATATAGGCATCCAAGGAATTTAGGGACAAAACTGCATTGGTTGCATAGTTCCATGTCTAGGCTTGCAAAGACCCTGGTGATTGTAACCTTGTATAAACACATGAACCTGTGAACCTATGAACTCCAGCAGGATTTGACACCAGTATTGAACTGACCAACTGAAAATCAGCTAGTAATAAACTGAAACAAAGAACAAACATAAAATGACTTCTGTGTTTGATGCCCTTCAGAAAACCAGAACAAACAGTTATTTACCTATTTGTAACCCTATGGAATGCCTTTACCACTAGTAAAGAAACAAAAATACTTGGGAGCAACACTATGCTTACATTCAACACCAGGTACAAAACATCAGTAACACAACCATTTAGCAACTTAGAGTAGCTTACAAATTCTTTAACCTTCTTCCTTTTGAGTCAAAGAAAGCTCTTGTACTGCAAATGATAATACCCAGACTGAAGTACTGCCTTCCTCTTGTTGCATTGAACTCTATTTTGGTCAGGGTAGCCTTAGGGAATGCCACTGAAATTTGAAAAATTAATTATCATGGTGCTGCTTACTGTGATGGATCTGAAGTCTTCGTAGGACACTAAGGTCTTGCTGGCTGAATTCTGCTGAAATCAAAGTCTAGTTATAATTGCATTCACAGTCTGTTGCCCACAGAAACTTGCAGAATATACACTGATGCAGCACCAAACTGTCACTTATACACTGATGCAATAATCAATAAATTACTTTTTATAACAAACCACACATACTAGTGTTGTAGCTTTAGTTACACTGCACCACTTTTTACTTCTCGTTCAACATAAATGATAACTTTCCTGTACAAAATACTTCTCCTAACAATTTCATTTGCTATAGTCTCTTTATAGTGGTTTTACATCCTGTTTTGGTCTTTGTATGAAAACATCTGTTTGCTGGTGTTTGCAGAAAAATATGTTTTCATCATATAGAGAATGATGCCGGTATTGTCTTTTAAGGAAAAAAACTTGTGAAAATACTGACGATGAAAGCATATCCATTCAAAATTCCAACTTTCATATAATAGAAGCATGTACAGATTGTTTTAATGTTGTCCATTCTTTACATCCTGTTTTTTACATTTTTGTTAAGTCTGTAAGAGGCCAGCTTTCTTGCTGACAGTGTGAAATGCATACATTCTTTGCTGATTTTGTAGGAAAACATATCCATTAAGCAAACTCCTTATTTTTCAAGGCACAGTCGTTTAGTATGGATGCTAATCACATATTGCTAAACTCTATTTCTACATTTAAGCAAGCTTTATTTTATACCTTATTTATGTTGCATATTTGAACTTTCAACCTTAATACCTTGTTGAGCATGTTCTTACAATTCCCTCTTTTTATTTTAAAACATACTCAAAGCACTTTATACTGATGTGTAATTTTGATCAGATTATATAGAAAAAACATTAAGAAACAAAACATTTAGTGTTCTTTTGATACAAGTCAAAATGCAATTTTACATAATTGATACAATATCAAGTATTACTACAAAAAATGAATGTATAATTTAGTCTAACAACTTTTTTTTGCAGACCATTCTGTGAAAATATTTCACCAGTTATGATCTGTGTCTACTTTAGTTTCATTTTTTTTAACTTGATTAATTTATTCTTTTGCAATCACAGAATGTCATTCATGATTTAGAACTTTTTTATTAACTCTTTACAACTGTTGAATTAACTATTTACTTTTATTAATTATTTTGTACCAAAAGATTAGAGATAGACTGATATCTATAAAAGACAAAAACTGTGGGCTACTGCAAACGTTATTTAGTGCTATAAATATACAGTTTCAATGTCATTTTAACCATAACATTGTGGTCATATCTCTGAACTGCCCATTAACAGCTTGGTTGATAGTGAAGTGAACATATTAAACACCTTGCTAATACTTGAGGGTTTAAAAAAACATGCCCCGGGATTCATGAAGCTCGGCGCAAGGCCAGCGTAAGGCCTGCGCCGGCGGTGCAGTGAATAGCCGGTGTAGTAGCGCCATATGCATAGTAATGAGAGCACGCCGCAACCACAGACACGTGCGCAGTGTACGTGAGCGAGCCCAAGTAGGATGCCTCCGGAGGCGTGGCTAAGCCGGCAGGCGATGAGCAACCTAAAGTGCTGACAGCTACAGTCCGCCCATAATAGTAATGGCAGCAGCCAGGGCCCGTGCAGAATGAAACGCAAGTAGAGTATGCAACATAGTACCCGTCCCAACAAAATGGAGAAGCAAACACAACCCACGAAGCCCGAAGTGTACCTGTCCAAGGAACAAAGGATACGCATAATGCCATGTTCGTCCCGCAATGCACTGTGAGTGTGCATACCCAGAGAAGGTGTACCGCAGCATGCCAGCGCGCCGCACCGACATAGGAGTAGCGACCAAGGTTACCACCTGTCCCACTTTGCGAGGGGCAGTCCCCCCATGGGCAGTTGTGTCCCGAAAAAAAATATTAAAAACGGCAAATGTGCTAAGATTGTAGGACATAATTATATCCCGTATTTTAGGTAATGGTTGCATGAAATAGTTATTACCGTAACTAAAATACCTAAATGTCACAAGAAACAGAATAAGCAACCAAACTGCTACAACAATAAGCTTTTATTAAGGCAAACAAGTGAAGTTCTATGCTATGTAGTGACCGTGGGTATGTGTCGGCCTGTAAAATCTGATGTGAGTCCCGACAATGTCCCACCTTGTCCATTGGAAAATGTGGCAACCCCAGTAGCGACATGGGCACGGTCACCAGGGTCAGCAGCTGTCCCACTTTGCTATGGACAGTCCCTCATTGGACAGTTGTGTCCCGCCAAAAATCGAAAAATGGCAAATGACCTGAGATATCCGTGCAAAAATATTCCCTCAATATACCTGTAATAGTAGCATAAAACATATATTTTGTATATGAAACACATACATGGCATAAGAAACCGAATAAGGAACCCAAATGCTACCAGAATAAGCGTATATTATGGCAAAAAAGTGAAGTTCTGTCAACTCTACTTGCTGTGGGTATGTGTTGTCCTGCAAAATCCGATGTGTCCACAAAAGATGTCCCACTATGGGCATTGGAAAAGGTGGCAACCATAATGGTCACAAGCAGTAGTGAGAGTACAGCCGGGTAGCCGTGTCGACATAACAACAGGAAGGAACCAAGATACCCTAAACACAGGCAAACATGTGCATAGCAACATGTCCCACACCCAGCAACGTGTTTGTCGCATACACAGGACGGCGATGTTCAAGTGTAATATCCAGAAGCAGAACCTATGCATGCAAATGTAATACACAATAGCCCCATTGTAGCATGTAAGTCCCACCCATGTACGCCTGTGCACCCAACCCAGCTATCAGCCTTCTGCAGCTACACACCTACACACAATGGGCATACCTGAAATGTGGTAAGAAGTATTGTTTTAGGCAGTGCCACGCGGGCAAATATGTACCCCACATGTCACCAACCCACCTCAGGTACAGATATGAAAATGGCTGCATATGAATGTGTCTTCAGAATGTGTACATCCCGCATGTGGTATGGACCCGTCCAAACCCTATAGGTGTGCACATGCCACGGTGCACATAACTGTACACATGTGGACAAGTCGGGATGTTGAACCACCGCACTGATGATTAGCTATGCAGACAAGTCAAACACATATAGCGGAACATGTGCCTACCAAACAGGACATCCTAACAGGGTGCCACAGGCACAGAAGGGGAAGGTGGGACATCACATGTGGAGAGTAGCGTTGCTGGACGGCCAAACACCCACGGCCAAGGTAAAGGACGGAACAACATGCATATGTCCGGATGGATGTTGTTAGAGAAATATATATAGAAACACATATGAAGTGCCAGTTTAGAAGCAAAATACTATATAATGCATTGAATTGTACTGTACAATATGGCAGTAGAAGTTATCATGCATGTAATTGCCTGTAGTGTAGCTGCAGTGTGATCGAACCCTGACCCTGGCAGTAACCAGTGCAGCAGGCGTATGTCATTCAGCATCAGTTACCTGCTGGGTTAGAGAATAATAAATGTATGTACAGGTATATCTTTCATCCTTCCACTGAGGAGGATGGCCTTGTGAGCTCTATGTAACACAGAGTACAGCTGCTCACCAGAGAGACAAAGGAACCTAGTAGGAAATGAACTGACGATGGTATCCGAACAGGCTTTGAACCTTGACAGAGCAGAATTTACAGAAGGACATTCTAATTGACTATGTGCCTCGCAAGGCTGTGCTATTGTCATGGGAAAACATTTAATAAGCATTACCTTAGCACCGTTGTAGGAATACAATATTGTGGACTATAGTGATGTAAATGCCCTGTGACTGACCACATCATTAAGGTGGGCAAATGATGATTGTAAACACAATACTCATACAGCTGTTTCTTGTATAGAGTCAGACAAATATCTATACTTGTACTGCATAGTTATTTGCCTCCTGGTGCACACTATTAAAACGTTGTGAAACTGAGCTTCCTGTGTTATTGACTGTCATTTTGAAAATAGTAATGAGTGTTACAGTGTGATTTAAACAACGTAATTGACAGATGTGTATGTTCTAGCATGGGAATAGGTCAAGCCAACCACCACAATCACCATGTGTACCACATACAAACAGCCAGTAACATGCAGTAGTAATGCATGAAGGCATACACGACTGTGGGAATAGCACAGGACATATGGCACGTGCCAAGTGCAGATGCGTGACACAAAACCCCAGGATGGGGCTCCCATCAAAGAGGAACATGTGCCAACCACACCTCCCACAGATGTACCGGCAATGAAAACACTTTCCAAACACACATTAACACTACCGTCCAATCCATGACTGCAACGGAGGCTGGTCAAACACCACAATGAAGCATGCACAAACAGGGACATGTGTAACCGTTGCCTTAACACCCCCCCATAGGCCAAAGAAGAATAGAATGGACATATGCATGTAATGTTGTGAAGGATGTGTGGTAGTCCTCAGTATCACAGTGGTAGGGACACAAATACACTGTAATCAACTGTGTTGTATGTGCACTGTAGACAGCATACCTGCAGGTAATACAGAGGACAATCACGTGCCACAGAAATATACACATGAGAAAGAGGATAGGGGATAGACAAGTGTAAATGGGACAAATTATGAATATAGGTTCATAGGTCCATAGGTACAGGGTAGGCCATCTACCCAAGTTCAGCCATAGCCCTACACCATAGTTAGGATTCCTTTGCCAACCTTCCTGTTCGGAGATAAAATGCTTATGATATTGCTGTACCTCTGTCAAGCAGTGATAATGATGTAATCCCTGGCCTATATCTGCAATCCCCCATCCAACGGACAACATACCCCCGAACAAGGCTAGCAAGGATCTCTGCCTCACATGTACTGTGATGTAGATCCACAGCATTGTGAGTGTCCGGGTGACGTATGTGTCACTCCAACACAACCTATTAATGACGGCGTCAAGGTGCATGTCACCTGCCCTCGTCGTTCCGAGGGATGCAGATACAGTAGGTGAAGCATAGACATGACATATGTGTTGATATGGCTGCGTATGTCAGGCACAGGTCAACACTGAACAACAGGTATGTGACTGAATGGGGCAGGAGTCCTACACGTGGGGCAGCATTACACAAATCCATGACACCCTGCATCTGTATGACAATTAACCTATGAGGCCTTCCCAGGTGCTGTAGGTGTCGGGTCAGATACCCTCCGAATGGGGCAATGTAGTCAATCATAGGTGTAAGACGTAATGAGTACAAGGAGACAATGACCTACCCTGATCTAAATGTGAATCCCGCAAAACAGGTGGGCAATGTAGAAGTCCTACCGAACCATGATAGCAACGTGTGTGTTGAACGAATGTTGACCGACAACCTCTGTCCCCTGATCCCTGGTAATCACCCCTGTGTTCAGTGTACTGCCACCCATATGCTGGACAGGGGTGACCTAGTACTCCTCGACAGGTATGATGTTGCATTACCTTGCATTTAGCTGTAGGCCATGTCCCTGACAGCAGATATACATATCTGGGAGGCTCCTTTGAAGGATATCTATGTCAGATGTCCGTCCCACTATGGCACCCGTTTCGCAGTCATCTACAAACAATGTCACCCATAACACTCCTGTGTGTGCCTGTACTGTGGAAATGTAGATGTATAAGAGGAGTGGACCCAGGGAAGAGCCCTGTGGGACACTGCCTGCGACAGGCAGTAGGTCTGACATGCTGCCAGCAACTATGACCGCGTGGGCCATGTCACATAGCCAGTTTACAACCCATCCTGTGATGTATGTGTTCACATCCAAGCCGATGGGTTTATCAATGATACCTGAGGGGGGTAATGTGTCGAAGGCCTTTGCCAGGTCACGGTAGGCTGTATGGACTACAAGACCCCCATCAATGCCCTTGGTGACTGTCCCGAGAACGTCAACCATGCTGTAAACGCATGAACCGCCCCTGACCAAGCAAAACCGTGTTGGATGCAAAGTATGCATGTCCCCTATGCCTTCATCTACGAGCCGCAGTATGATCCCCTTCCCATGTCTTTGCAGATAGGTCTCCTCATGGTAATGGGACAGTAATAACCAGGGTCAGTGGAGGCATTGGCCCTGTGACGTGGGACTACACGCTGTGGCTGTATGACACAACCTGGGTACGTTACCCGAGGTGACGCTACAAAGAAACAGCTGTCCCAACTGTGGGTGTAATTCCTCAGTGAGATCGTGGAGTACACAGTCGGGTCACCAGCTGGTCTCATGGATGCTATGTTCACTACCCTGGAGAGAGCATGTCCCACCCGTACGTCACAAAACATTTGGCGACCACAAACCGCTGGGACAGACATCTCTTCATGTGGGGGGGAGGGTGTGGAGATGTCCTCATCGAACTTGTCAGCCCGTATTTCGGCAATGTGTGTATGTTGATTAAACTCCACATCATCGTGAACCCAGTCAGAGCATATGTGGGAGTGACCTCCCAGGTGTCCAGCATAGCAAATGAAGGCTGTATGATTGTCAGCCAGGTCCATGTAGATATATCTGTGGAACGTGCCCCGGACCATGTCATGACAGCCTGTAGCTGTACACATAATGACCAAGGGTGTCATACCTCACAAGGTGTCTGCTCCTTGTAGTTGCCACCTCCTCAAGTTGTACAGCTTGTGTATGGCTGGGGTACACCACACTGGATGCTTGGCATTGGTACAATGAACCACAGTTGGGTAAGGGAATGCCTGATACATGCAGTCCTGTAGGTACCTGTAGACGGCATATGTAAGTGATGCAGTGGCTGCAGTACTGTTGACCACTGGCTCAGGGTCCTTAAAGGAGACCACAGTAGTGTTCAGAATTGTGAGGTCTGCCTTTGAGCAAGCCATGTGTATGGTAACCGGCAACACCCACAGCAACGGATGTCAATAGCAGAAGCCATTGTCAAAATAACATAGATTAACTTCGGCATGATAATATGTATTATCATACATGTATTGACACGTGTCTCTAATTACACTTGCAAATGGTCGTAAGACCGGGCTAAAGTTCCCGTGATTTACCTAGTCTGGAGGTGTTGTTCCGACAATAAAGTGGCGATACTTCCCAACCGGGACTTCTGGGGATTAATTAAAGCGGTTGTTAACCTGCAACATTGGATGTACAGCATTTGGTTCTGCTCGAAAACATGGTTTCGTGAGCACTACACACTATGGGTAGTCAAGCAGACATCCACGATTGGTGAACACACAGCAGCAGTCAAACCCACTGGCCACACGGACACAGTCCGACAAGCTCTACACTTTACATTTGCACATTGGTGTCCATTGTAGGACCCAAAAATTTTCCTGTACGGAATGTTTGCTAGCCTCCGTCATCACCCACGTGAACTCATTGTCGTGCCCACGTCACAGCTACACATATGCACCGCAAGTGTGTTCAGTGTTGATGATAGCTGTCCAGGAAATGCAGCACATATGCACAGAATCCCTAGGGTACCGAGTCCATAGACGCAAGGCCCACATCACAGTCCCGCACACATGAAGGATGTGTAATGGGTAATGTCGACTGTTGCAGTCAAGGGATCCTGGGTATGTAGAAACAGGGCTTGGTGTTGTTTTGCAGGTAATCCTTTGTCCCGCCCCGTGGGAGGGATGTGTGCGTAGCACCTGCCTTACTCCCCACTAATAATGCAAAGCATTCACCGGAGAATGCTAAATGCAGGTGTGAAATGTGTACAGCCCTATACCAGTGTCCAGTAGGCAATTCTCAACAACATGGGGAGCACTCGCTACCATACAGCGGAACAGATGGGCGACCTGTGGAACACATACTAATGGCACACCCACAACGTCAACTAGGATATGTAAACTATGGCGTTCCCACCTAGGAAGACAACATGCTTTAATGAATACATAGGGGATCAACATGTTCCGGTGGTGTTATGTTGAAAATACAGTGACGGATATGTCCTAATGGGACGTCTGAGGTTTATTTGAAGCAGTTGGTAACCTGCATCTTTGGATGTACACCATGTGTTCAGAGTACTACATCACCTGGTTATGTAGCACCACGTAGAATGTGTAGTCAAACAGACATCCGCGAATGGGGAACATACAGCAGTAGTGAAAAGCACTGGCCAGTTGGACACAGTCCAGCAACATCTAACTTTACAAATGCACATTGGTGTCCATTGAAGGACCCAAAAATACATTATCACAGAACACACTCCAGCCGTCTCCGAACAACAGACGATGCTATAGCCATGACTACGGCACAGTCAGACATATGCACCACCATCGTGTTTAAGGTTGATGACAAGTGTCCATGAAATGCAGGACATATGAACAGAAATACCCAGATCGACGTGTCCATACATGTGCGTCCACATCCCAGTCCCGCATGCATGAAGGATGTGTAATGGGTACTGTCGAGGGTTGCAGCCATGGGACTTTGGGTATGCAGAAATGGGGCTGTGTGTTGTCTGGCAGATAATCCATTGTCCCGCCCCGTGGGAGGGATCTGGGCGTAGTACCTGCCTTACTCCCTACTAATAATGGAAAGCATCCACCGGAGAATGCTAAAAGCAGGTGTGAAATGTGTACAGCCCTATATTACTGTCCAGTAGGCAATCCCCATGGATGGACAGGTGTACGACCAAGATGGCACCCATAACTGGAAACCTGGTGGAATTACACAGCTGCAGTAAGGCATAACACAGGAAATACAGATAGGGAGTACAGTAGACACTCCCCATACAAAGTCAGACCGCCGTAATACCGGCGCATACAGCACTCGATCTGCCAGCAACAAAATGGGGAGCACTCGCTACCATACAGCGTAATAGATGGGCGACCTGTGGAACACATACTAATGGCACAATAACAACGTCAACTAGGATATGTAAGCTATGGCATTCCCACCTATAAAGAAGACATGCTTCAATGAATACATAGGGGATCAACATCTTCCGTGGTGTTATGTTGACAGTACAGTGATGGATATGTCGTATTGGGACGTCTGAGATTTATGTAAACCAGTTGCTAACCTGCATCCTTGGATATACATCAGTTATTTACAGTTCTAACACACCTGGTTTACGTAGCACCACGTAGAATGGGTAGTCAAACAGACATCCGCGACATGAACATACAGCAGCGGTGAAACCACTGGCCAGTTGGACACAATACAGCAACATCTACCTTTACATTTGCACATATGTGTCCATTGTAGGACCCAAAATACATTCTAACAGAACTCCAACCAGCCGCTTCCACCACCAGATGATGCGATAGCCGTGACCACGCACAGTTGGACATATGCACCGCCAGCGTGATTAAGGTTGATGACAGGTATCCATGAAATGTAGGACATATGAACAGAAATCCACAGATCGCCTCTGTCCAGACATAAGGCCCACATCCCAGTCCCGCATACATGATGGATGTGTAATGGGTACTATCGATAGGTGCAGCAATGGGATCTTGGGTATGCAGGAATGGGGCTCGTGTTGTTTGGCAGATAATTCGCTGTTCCACCCCGGGAGGGTGTGGCGTAGCACATGACCTACTCCCCACTAATGGTGCAAAGCATCCACCGGATAATGCTAAATGCAGGTGTGGAATGTGTACAGGACATAACAGTGTCCAATAGGCAATCCCCATGGATGGATATGCCTACGACCAGGATGGCACCCATACCTGCAAGCCCGGTGGAATCACACAGGTGCAGTAAGGCATAACACAGGAAATGCAGATGGAAACTACAGTAGACACCCCATTGAAATCCAGATGGCCGCGTATAATACCGCGCACACAGCACTCGCGATCTGCCAGCAACAAGATGGGGATCACTCGCTGACACATGGGCGACCAGTGGAACACAAAACAATGGCACACCAACAACGTCAACTCGGACGGTCATAGGATGTTGAAACACTGGCGTTCCCGCTTATGAAGAACATCCATCAATGAATCAACAGGGTCCACATGGTCTGGCTGTGTCATATTGACAATACAGTGGCGTATATGTCCTACTGGGCTGTCTGAGGATTACTTGAATCAGTTGCCAACCTGCAGCAGTACAGCAATACCATTTAAGTTAATCGTAGAACATGGGTTTCGTAGCACAACATAAAATGTGTAGTCAAACACACATCTGCGAATGGGGAATATACAGCAGCGGCCACGATCACTGGCCACATGGACACAGTCCAACATGTTCTACATTTAACATATGCACATTGGTGTCCAATGTAGGACCCAAAAATTATCCGTATGCAATGTGAACAGACGGCGAACTACAGACCCAGAAGACCTCATAGCCGTGACTACGGCACAGCTACATATGTACACCACCACCGTTTTCAAGGTTGATGACAAGTGTCCATGACATGCAGGACATATGGATCGGACTCCCCAGGTTGCCGAGTCCATAAACGTGCATCCACATCCCATTCACGCACACATGGAGGATGTGCAATGGGTACCGCCGAGGGTTGCAGACATGGGATCGTGGGTATGTAGAAATGGGGCTCGGTGTTGATTGGCAGATAATCCGTCGTACCGCCCCGTGGGAGGTATGTGTGTATAGCACATGCGTTACTCCACACTAATAATGCAAATCATCCACCGGAGAATGCTAAATGCAGCTGTGATATGTGTACAGACCTCTACCAGTGTCCAGTAGCCATTCCCCACGGACGGACTAACGTATGGCCAAGATGGCACCCATAACAGCAAACCTGCTGGGATCACACAGCTGTAGTAAGGCAAAACACAGGGAATACAGATAGGGACTACAGTAGAGACTCCACATACAAAGTCAGACCGCAGGCGAATACCGCGACACAGCACTCAATTTCCCAGCAGGTGAATGGTGATCCTCGCTGCCATACCGCTGAACAAATGGGCATGCGAACACATACTAATGGCACACCAACAACGTCAACTAGAAAGGGTATAGGATGTTAAAGCTATGGCATACACACATATAAAGAACATCCTGCAATGAATCAATAGGTTATACATGGTTTCTTCGTGTTAATGTGACAATACAGAGGCGGGAATGTCCCAATGGGATTTCTGCGGATTAGTGAAAACAATTGTTAGCCTGCATCATGGGAAATACACCATTTGGGTTCAGTAGC
This sequence comes from Protopterus annectens, assembly GCF_019279795.1. Lineage (NCBI taxonomy): Eukaryota > Metazoa > Chordata > Ceratodontiformes > Protopteridae > Protopterus > Protopterus annectens. Next base: position 202,934,743 of record NC_056726.1, on the reverse strand, counting down.
GGAAGACCCGGTTTACGTAGCACTACATAATATGGGTACTCAAACAGACATCCGTGACTGCTGGACATGCAGCGGCAGTCAAACACACTGGTCAGATGGACACAGTCAAATATGTTCTACACTTTACATATGCACACTGGTGTCCAGTGTAGGACCCAAAGATTTATCCAGACTAATGCAACCTGCTTGGAGCGTGAGACCCAGATGAAGCGGCAGCCATGACTACGGCACAGCTACATATATGCACCACCAGCGGTCCAAGGTTAATGACAACTGTCCATGAACTGCAGGTGATATGCACATGAATCCCCAGATTGTCCAGACCATGCAGGTGCGCCCACATCCCATTCCCGCACACGGAGGATGTGCAACGGGTACTGTCGAGGGCTGCAGCCATGGGATGGTGGGTATGCAGAAATGGGTCTCGTGTTGATTGGCAGATGATCCGCTGTCCCACCCCGTGAGGGATGTGGGTATGGCACATGCTACTCGCACTAATTATGCAAATCACCCACCGGAGAATGCTAAATGCAGCTGTGAAATGTGTACAGCACTATACCAGTGTCCATTGGACATTTCCCATGGATGGACAATCGACGCCAAGATGTCACCCATAACTGCAGACCTGGTGGAATCACAGCTGTGGTAAGGCACAACACAGGAATACAGATAGGGACTACAGTAGAGAATCCACATACGATGTCAGACCACCGTATAATACCGGGCGTACAGCACCCAATCTGCTGGAAGGTGAATGGGGATCACTCGCTACCATACCGCGGAACACATGGCCGACCTGTGGAACACATACTAACGGCACACCAACAACGTTAAGTGGGAAGTCATAGGATCCTGACACTATGGCGTTCACGCTTATGAAGAACATCCGTCAATGATTTAATAGGATCTACATTCTTTGGTTGTGTCCGTTTGATGATACTGTGGCGGACATATCCTAATGGGACATCGGAGGATGACCTAAAGCTTCTCCTAGCCTGCATCATTGCATCTACACCATCCGGTTTCAGTTTAGAATACCCTGGTCAACGTAGCACTACATAATATGGGTAGCAACCACACATCCGCGATTGGGGAACATACAGCAGCGGTCAAACCCACTAGCCAGATGGACACAGTCCAACAAGGTCTACACTGTACACATGCACAATGGTGTTCATAGTAGGACCCCAGAGATTCATCCGTACGCAATGTCAACCAGCCACGATCGGGAGACCCGAAATAACTGACAGCCGTTCACGGTACAGCCAGACATATGCACCCCCAGCGTTCAGGGTTGACGACAGCTGTCCACAGAATGCGGGACATATGTACAGATATTCCCATATTGTAGAGCCCATAGAGGTGCGTCCACATCCCATTCCCGCACATGCAGGATGTGTAATGGGTACCGCCGAGGGCTGCATCCATGGGATCCTGGGTATGCAGTAATGGGGCTCGGTGTTGTTTGGCAGATAATACGCTGTCCCGCACCATGGGAGGGATGTGGAGTAGCACGTGCCTTACTCCCCACTGATAGTGCAAAGCATCCACCGCCTAATGCGTAATGCAGGTGTGAAATGTGTACTGCTCCATACCAGTGTCCAGTAGACAATCGCGAGGGATGGACAAGCCGAGACCGAGATGGCACCCATACCCACGAACCTGGTAACCACACAGCTGCAGTGAGGCATAACACAGGTAATACTGATGGGGAAACCAGTAGACACTCCCATACATACCCAGACCGCTGTGCCAATACCGCGCACAGCTGTCAATATGCCAGCACCGAATGGGGATCACACGCCCCATACCGCTGAGGAATGGGTGACCTGTGGAACACATACCAATGGCACAATATCAACGCCAGCTAGGAAAGCCATACGACGGTCAAACTATGGCGTCCAATGAAGAACATCCTTCGTGAAGTAATAGTGTTAATGTCAATTGACCATGGAATACACATAATCCACATCAAAGACCCGCTGGCACCTTATGGCACACAAAGCACGACACACATAGGTAGATGAAACAGTCAACGAGACGCTGGGCCCATGACAGGTCACATGTGGTATCCAAAGGTTACTCCATAGACATGTAAGCGCTATCACCCGACGCCCATGAGACGCATACATAACATAGACGGCCCAGGCTTTATATATCCCCTTACACTTCCATGTGTTACTTTCTGTGCAAACAATGAACATGTAACCACAGCATAGAAAGCACAGACGCAATGTTAACCACACACACATATGGTAACACCTCAGAAGGCATCCTATTAACACATGTATCATATGATATTGTACTATGCCGAATACTCATCATTCCATGATTTAACAATGTATATGGCAGATATGCACAGCATATCACTGTAATACAGCGGTACGGAACGGAATGAGTGGACGACTGTGTGCTAACCCTACATCTGTACCTAAACTACATTCACGTTACGGGGGCTTGCTCCACCTGCCTCTCAAAAGAGGCCTCATCAGTGTTCCATTGGTCATCCCTGGTGTGTGGGCAACCCTCCACCTACTAAACCAAATAGATCCGCATTCTGTAGCATAGCTGATGAGGTCCCCCCTCTGGTATTACAACCTGGACGTCGTAAAACACCGAATGTAGACGTATGCCTTGTGATGTGCCCACATCCAGCCATAGGCATATGGCATTCCTGCGGCTGGCCAAGGTGCCGCACTAGTAGGGCCACCTGTCTAGTAGGTATGTCATGTAGGTATACCATGATGGGGGCACCATGTGCTGTGGTGGTGTGCGCCAAGGAGCCCTACAGCCTAGGGCAGCAGTCGATCTAAGTCTGCAGCCGTAGGAGGTGTAGTACAGTCTGCAGGTATGTGCAGACGTGCACATGAAACTGCGGTCCACGAGGATTACCCATGGTGGCGACACATGCACAGATGGCTGTAGCGGGACACACACACAACCATGCATGCAGCACAGGTAGACATACACACACCATAACTAGTCAAGTACACACAAGGTGTATGGCGTGTACGGGTACACTGTCAGGACAGCAAGGATAGCTGTCTGTCACGATATCCAGCAGATGTCAATACGGTGTTCTTGAATACGGACAGTGCATGGACAATGAGTGGATACGCAACGGACCACAGTCATATGTGTCTGCCGTGCAAATATGCGATACATGGGAAAGACAGCCGTCCATGCTAGAGCAGCAGTACGGCCACAACATAGGTACGTAAATATACAATGACAGAGATATAGACGGACACATGTGGCAGGCCCGGGTGTGTCATGTACACAGCATCACCCCAGCACACATAGCATGGTGCACGTGGAGATCACGCTACGGCGGTCGCCGACCACAACAGACACACAAGCAGTACACGAACTGCATACCGCCATCCAGAAACACAGGGATGACGGCAGGATAGGTGTGTTCTACGTAAACCACAAGGCAATACCGTATGAACCCATGCAGCTGGGAGCATGGACACACACACACGTGGCAAGCATGGGGCTTGATCACACCCCCACATACCCAAATGCACAGATGTACAACACAGGTATGGAATGCGCTACGTGGACCACCGAGCACACCACCAGCAGAGGCACATGTACAGGTGGGTGGCAAAATCCGTAAAGGAATGGCCGCTGGTAGCCAAGGTTTGTGTTGCGAAGTGTCTAAAAGGATGTTCATCTGCAGAGGCAGCTGGAAACACACACACACGGAAGGGCCGGGAGTCAAACCTACGCCTATCTACATGAACTCACTACAGTATGAAGCATTTACAGAACGCGCTAGCGAGTTTACTGAGCACAGCGCTGTCAGAGGCATACTTCTAGGCGGGTGACATCACTCGTAAGACAATAGCTGGCAATAGCCAAGGTATGTGTTGCGAAGCATCTAAAAGCATGTTCATCCGCAGAGGCAGCTGGAAACACACACACACACACACACACACAGAAGGGCCGGGAGTCGAACCTACGCCTATCTACATGAACTCACTACAGTATGAAGCATTTACAGAATGCGCTACCGAGTTTACTGGGCACAGCGCTGTCAGAGGCATACTTCTAGGCGGGTGACATCACCCACAAGACAATAGCTGGCAATAGCCAAGGTATGTGTTGCGAAGCGTCTAAAAGCATGTTCATCCACAGAGGCAGCTGGAAACACACACACACACACACACACACACACACACACACACACACGGAAGGGCCGGGAGTCGAACTTACGCCTATCTACATGAACTCACTACAGTATGAAGCATTTACAGAATGCGCTACCGAGTTTACTGAGCACAGTGCTGTCAGAGGCATACTTCTAGGCGGGTGACATCACTCGCAAGACAATAGCTGGCAATAGCCAAGGTATGTGTTGCGAAGCATCTAAAAGCATGTTCATCCGCAGAGGCAGCTGGAAACACACACACACACACACACACACACACACACACACACACACACACGGAAGAGCCAGGAGTCGAACCTACGCCTATCTACATGAACTCACTACAGTATGAAGCATTTACAGAACGTGCTACCGAGTTTACTGAGCACAGCGCTATCAGAGGCATACTTCTAGGCGGGTGACATCACTCGCAAGACAATAGCTGGCAATAGCCAAGGTATGTGTTGGCCGCCTAAAAGCTAGTTCATCTGCAGAGGCAGCTGGAAACACACACACACACACACACACACACACACACACACACAGGCCGAGAGTCGAACCTACGCCTACCTACATGTACTCACTACAGCATGAAGCATTTACAGAACGCGCTACCGGGATTACTGAGCACAGCACTGTCAGGAGGCATACCCCTAGATGGGTGGTATCATCTGCAGAGGCAATGCGTCCGATCGGGAATGAAGACAGAGTGCGCAGTCACGCAGCCTGTTACCATCCCAAGGTGGCCGTACAGTAACACGTTAGTGCTGCAGTCGGGAATACCAAATAACTACTGATCAGTACATCATGACAGGAATACGGGATGCACCACATGACACTTTACCCTATGAGAGGGCATCTGGCGTGCAGGATGTAGGCAGCCAATGTGGCATGATAGCCACATATGTATCACCTGGATGGTCACCATGGCTATACAGGATGCCATTGGCCATGGCTACACGCCTAGTAGCAGACATCGGTGATGACTGTCGTGTACCTCGGCGGTGTACTGGCCATGCCTCCCACACCCAGCGGTTGCAAAGGGAGACAGACATGCTCACGGGGTATCAACGCAGTCGGGCGCGGTGTGCACTGTACTGTGTGTCTATCTACACAGCTGCTTACTGGGCATGCTCAGACACTTAGACTCGGCACAGAGCAGACATGCATACACATGGAGCAACAGCATGGGTGGCAGAATGTGGACCGTCGTGTGTGCCCAGCCACACAACAGCAACCCGGCCATGGCACAGAGGTGTCCGTTGCGAAGGGGATACAGGCATGCACCTGGGGTATTACTGCAGTCGGGCGCGGTGTGCACTGTACTGTGTGTCCATCTACACAGCTGCTTACTGGGCATGCTCAGACACTTAGACTCGGCACAGAGCAGACATGCATACACATGGAGCAACAGCATGGGTGGCAGAATGTGGACCATCGTGTGTGTCCAGCCACACAACAGCAACCCGGCCATGGCACAGAGGTGTCCGTTGCGAAGGGGATACAGGCATGCACTCGGGGTATTACTGCAGTCGGGCGCGGTGTGCACTGTACTGTGTGTCCATCTACACAGCTGCTTACTGGGCATGCTCAGACACTTAGACTCGGCACAGAGCAGACATGCATACACATGGAGCAACAGCATGGGTGTCAGAATGTGGACCGTCGTGTGTGTCCAGCCACACAACAGCAGCCCGGCCATGGCACAGAGGTGTCCGCTATGGGGATACAGGCATGCACCCGGGTATTACTGCAGTCGGGCGCGGTGCACTGTACTGTGTGTCCATCTACACAACTGCTTACTGGGCATGCTCAGACACTTAGACTCGGCACAGGGCAGACATGCATACACATGGTGCGACGGCATGGGTGGCAGAATGTGGACCGTCGTGTGTGTCCAGCCACACAACAGCAACCCGGCCATGCCACAGACATGGCTGTTGCAGCGGGGAATATCCAGGTGCAATTAACCATGGGTAGGACTGCCCTACAGTTTGTTGCATGCTACAGACCACCCTCCCAAACCCAGGATACCTGCACAGACGTCCTGAGGACACTGGTGAGTGTGCATGCTCTCACAACAGCACCGTATTGGGTGACATCAACCACCCATACATAGACCGGGAACATTGCCCATGACACAACACCCTACGCCACCGGTCCCGGGTGTTCTTACACCTGACCGCTGTGAAACAGCCATGAACCATACCCACTAGGGGGACGATACCAGTTCTGCCCATCACACATGGTGAGGATATGCCCCACACAGGATGTACAACCCTCAATGGTGATGCCAGACCATATAGTGGATCCACTGGTCATCCACATCCTGCACCCAACACCGGCATGGGAGACCTAAGTGACGACCTCTCCACAGCAGACCACACACATCATACGACCGGTGTGGTACCCTACAAGTCCTCCATGCCAGTGGCGAACACGGGCCGCACTGCCAAATCCCTTACAAATGCCTTCTCTGAGCACCCCCAGGGATGTCTGCATGATAACATCAGGACCTTGTCCACCGAAGGCAGGCACATGGTCTGGTGGACCCCAGCCACTGACAAACTGTACATCAACAGTTGGAGCTAATGCATGACAGAGCAATATCAGTACCAGGGAAGCCATCACCCATTCATACCGGCGTTAACATACGGCCACACATACAATCATCCAAGGCCGCTTGTGGGAGTGGTACTGCAGAGGGCACATGATACAACCCTAGGGCCTTCCTTAACTGTGGTAGGGACATGGGTGGGAGCGCACAGTCATGGCCGGAAATGATCCAGAATGGTACAACGGTCACTGCACCCACAGACATTGTCAACAAACCAGTGGACATGTTCCATGCATACATACACCCCCCCCAAGAGGGGACGTATCCATCCCACCAGAGTCTAGCCTCCGAAACATGTCATATGCCCTGGAGTGATCTGATATCTGTTTGGCGGTGAACACAGCACCAATGGGCCCCGATGGTGTCCCTGGCTGTGTGCTACCCAACCTCTTTGAGGCCCTCGCCCCACACATATGGCCGCTGTGTCATGTTAGCCTTACTATGGGCTAGGTCCCCGCTGGATGGCATACGGCAGCTGTGGTCCCAGTATGCCAGGGTAGTGCTTCTATGGACTGTAGACATACGCGCCCTATCAGTTTGTCAAGCCTTGTCTGCAAAGCTGCGGGGAGGTCCATACAGGTGCCCATGAATACAGACAGTGGTGTACAGCCAATACCGGAACATACCCACAATGACTTAGTCAAGGTCAGACCCTGCCTCCCAAACCTGCTCGTCCTGTCTGGAGCGGTCACCAAGGCCACTGATGGGGGTATGTCGGTTTGCACACACTACCATGACCTGGTGGGAGCGTTCAGAACACACTCCACATGGGACTCATGGAAAGGCTCGCCAGCCGCACATGTGGGGACATATGTCACACGATGGTTCTCAGAATGGTTGGAGGTCACACCACACAGGGTTTGTGTTCCTGGTGCCGTGTCAGACTCAAATCTGGTCTCCAGTGGAGGCCCACAGGGCTCAGTCCTGGGCCCCCTGCCGTACGGCATTCGACCTTCCAATGTGCATGCAAACATAGGGGGATTGTGGCAGACAAGGTATGCAGATGACTGCACACCGGCCACCATACCCAACACCCCATCTGACACGGACATCCACCTAGGGCATCATAGACATGGATAACTGGTGCCAGAGCCATGGCCTGCTGCTACATGCCAGAGAAGGTGCAGACCTACCCAGTGTGAAGGACATGTTCGCCCCGATGTAACATGTAGGTGGTAATCCATTCAACATGGTGGACGTGTTCATGGAAATGGGTACCACACCTGTCGGTAACCTCTGTCAACACACACAATGCCAATGTGGGTGTGAAGACATTCCACTGTGGCCACCTGGTCTGGAAGGAATCACATCCACATCAGGGGTGTTCATTGTACCCCTGTACACATCACACACCAGAGCAATAATTGCGTACAATGGCACATCTGGGCTGTACCTAACCTGACACCTGCAGCACTCGGACAGACCACAAACGTTCCACGATGCGGGGATGAAAGTGCCTGGACATGTGTCACACGCTGCCCGACCAAGGGGACTCCGGCTGTATACCTTCCCAGCACATCTGCTCTGTGGTGATCTGTGCCTGACATACATGGCCATGTCTGACCTGGGTGACATGGGCATGTTCCACCTCCTAGGCTCCAGGCAAACACGGGCACAGAAGCGACTGTCAGACACCTCACCACAAAGATGACTAGGATGTGCTGGGGGAACAGGGTCAACGCCCGGAGACCCCCTACAACACGGAGAGGATTGCCAGCCCATGTGAAGCAGAGGCCCTGACTGCCTTTGTCCAGGAGTAATCATGACGTGTGGATGTGTGATCATAGGTATGCGCCAGGCATCATCTGTGTGTCAGTGCTGGACGAGGGACAGGAGACTGATGGATGTGGCATCCTCATCCTAAGGGGTGTTAGCAGCCACACACAGTCATGCTAGGTCTACACATGTCGTAGGGCACATAGCCTGGTATGTACATGTGCGCCTATGTACCTATGTAGGGCTCCATGCCGGTTGCGGGTACCTGTGCTATGCTGATATTGCCAGACGTGCCTGTGGGTACCCCACGACTACACGTGGGGAACTGATAACAGTGCTCCCAGTAGGCACATGCAAGTACACCATCATTGGCATATGGGTTAACTGAACCAACATGGTGCTACACATGTAACCACCACGCATACTGTGTACACAGAACAATGAATGCTGCACCTGCACTACATGGTATGTCTGCTGCATGATGTCAGTGCACAACCCACATCACATACACACCTGTCACCAGCCATACACACACACCGCAACATACACATCACGTACTATGCGGACACAGGTATCACATACACCTCTCACTATCTTGTCCACCCTGTGCATCAGAATATGTTTGCATAACCGTGCACCGATGGTGTAGCTCACGGTTCTGTGGCAGAGACTTCATCATATGCACAGGGTGATATGTGTGCCACAGGCATGGGCTGTACCAATGGATGACATCATGTGTGTGTGTAAGGGCCTGTGCATTTACTGGGCATGACTGTGTAGAATGCATGTGGATGTGGTGGAGCCCTACAGTTGTGTTTGCTGTGTGTGGGTATGTGTGTACACAGTTCAGTCATCTGTGATGCCTACACGGGGTATGCTTGGCAGCCCCAGACTGTACAGTGCAGGTGGTACGGCTCACTGTGTCCGCCTGCGGCGACGTGACCCGTGCCTGCCTGGGGTCGCACGGGCACTACCGGGTGGAGGTATAGAGTGTCCACTCTCCGATGACACATGTCCGCTGGAAACGTGCCCATGCCGGGGCCATCCAGGGCCACGTCCACGTGGCCTGCTGTGTCCTGGTGTGGTTGGTGTAGTAGCAGCTGCACTGCTGCTGCTACCAGCACTGTGTGGGTGGGCATGGAAGGTGGCACGCACACGTTGACCTGCACTTGGTGGTGCTACTGGCCCACGCCCACATGCCCTATGCCTCACCCCTACCAGGTGTTCCAGCACGGACAGCTCACGCTCACGGATGGCCATGCCTCGGTCGAGGATCCCAGCCATCTCACCCAATCTCCTATCCAGAACATCGGCAAGATGCTGTTGGGCATTCGCCAATGACTGGATGTTCTCATTCAAGGAATGGATTGCAGACCTCTGCAGCCTCTGCCCTTCCTGGTTCTGCCGTTCGGCACGTGCCTGCGCCGCCATTACAGTCTGGAACATGCGTCTGGTTATACCAGCTGCTGCACCCTGTACAGCAGGTGTATGTCTAGCAGTGCTCCCCCTACGAGCAGCACCTGCCACATGCCTGTGTGGCACTGCACCAGTCATTACACTGGCAACATCGTGTGTACCCACACCTTCTGCAGCCACCACACATTCCTGCTCGGTGCCAACAGACGCTGACTGACCGTCATCTATGGGCAATGGTGTTGGGGTATGTGTCGGCATCTGAACCATGTGCGGTGATGAAGGGGACGTAAGTGTGATGTTCTCCAATGGCACAGTGTCTGCCTGTGACGACCCTGCCTGTGCCTCATGCACATGGTCATCACCACTAGTATCTGTGGGGACACTAGCATCAGATGGACCGCAGGAGGGGAACGCACCTACAGCACCTGTCAATACAAAGACATACCGTAAGTTACATTACAGACATGCAGACACACACACACACACACACACACACACACACACACGCTGACACACACACGTGGACACACACACATGCAGACACATCATGCATGTGATATTGCAGGTGGCATGCAGCATTCCCACACCACAGACCAGTGAATGCAGCCCAGACATTCATAGTGGCAGTATGCATACTGCCCTGGAGGGAACACTACAACAGGCAGGTGTCATTTAGTAGGCATGCAGTACACACATTCATGGTAGTTTGCATGCATCACCGTGATACACCATGTGGCCACGGGCGAGTTAACAGTACACATGGCTGCCGTCACTATGTCATGTACACCGCAAACATGTGCGGTATCATGTGGACATGTGACGATGGTGTCCCACCACATGCACCACATCACAACGGATGTCACAGTGCAGTGTTATGTGTACAGTCTACAGATACAATGCATGTGTAACAGGGATGTCTGTGCAGGTGTGGTTGGTGTGAGCTGTGTACATAGCTGTACAGTGTGGAGTACGGGCACTGTGCCACTGCACGGTAGCAGGACACAGGTATGTTTCTGTGCGATGCGTGACCTGGACGCATTACATTGCCATGTCTGAAAGTCAGTTCAGCTGCTCAGCAGCACATATGGTGGACATTGGTGGCACCTCTAGTGGCTGTAGACAGGCATTCCATTTCACTGGTGTACCACATCGGATGTCCAGGGGGTCCACTACAGTGATGAGCCCACTATGTGTGGACAGGGTGCAACGGTGACTACCCACTGTGGATGTACTGTGTGGCAACATGCCTGTAGGTATCACCCATGGCCTTGTTTGTCTGGGTCATCGACAATTGTGTGTGATGGACATCGTGCACACGGCCCTGTGGTGGCCCATGTGACATACAACCGTACTAGTCTGAGGTGTCACATTCCCTACGGCTATGCAGACATTGTGGATGTCTGCTATGTCGTGCATAGGTCATGTCATGGTGTGACAATGTTGCAGACAGACATCCACGTGCATGGGACATGTCATGTGCCATGTCACAACGTGTGCACCCGATGCAGGGGCATAGGTCACAGTGGTAACACCTGTGCTCTGGCCAGATCACAGCTCACTATGTGGTACTGTGTGCATACTGCAGAGGCATACCAATGCATACTACACATGCAGCCATTGTGGAACACCTACACCATTGTATGCATAGCTGACTGCACGTAACACACCAATGGGTTATGTGGTGTCATGCCACTCTATACTAACGGTTGTATCTACTGTACATGGGTGGTGTGTGTCGGGTGGTGCAACCTGTATACCGTGACTGGGGCACACCCAGGTGTGCATGTCATACCTGGACACATGGGGAATATCAATACACCGTATCATGCCTTTGACTAGCAACAGACTTACCTGCAACAGACCCTTGTCTTTGCGACACGCCAGACGTACCTGTATAGGGATGACACAAAGGTATACACATTATCCATTACTATCGCCACGGTCAGCACTGTGCATGTCACATCATGCACCTGTGTGTTAGCATGTGCTATGCACATGTCTGCAAACACAACATAGCATACTGTAGTATGCATCTTGTGTGGCCATATACCTGGCATGTGTTGCTATATTATGTGTTGTACTATGACACCCACTCCTACGTCGCTTATCATACAAACATGCAACACTGACTTACCAGGCAGCTCCGAGCTCATTGGTTGGGAGACACCCACCTCCACGATGGATGCGAGGGTTTCCGCGTGTTGTTCCATGGGTGTCCCCAGACTGGCCAGGAGCTCCTCCATGGCTGTGAGTGAGGGCTGGGTTTGTGGCCCACCACCTGTCCCACCTTGTTGTCTGGCGATTGCAGCAGCACGCTGTCTCGCATGCCGAATTAGGTCTGTGCAGTGCCTGCGGATCTGTTGATATGTGCGGTTGTAGCCGCCCAGGCTGTTCACCCTCCTGCGCATCTCCTGCCACATCTCCTCACGTTGTTGTGCCTGCAGTGGCACATGGCTAAATAAGATGTCATAATTGTCATGTAACATTGGTATGATGACCTCGTCTTCTTGACGGCTAAAGGCAGGCAGCCGGGAACGTGGCATTATCTGTAAGACATAATGATGGTGGCAGGTCACATTTACACTGCTGTGCTGGCATACTGCTGGAAATACATTGCTATGACATGTACAACATCTGCACAGTAATCTGTGAAAGGCATCATGGCAGTGACACAGCCGATGTGTTGCCATCACACCATTGAGCAGTGGGTGTCATATCATATCTGTGTGTCACCTCATCACACTGTACACGCACCATGTTGATGTTAGCCTGCTGTGGACATGTGTACCTGGCTGCACCTGTGTCCATATCAGTTGGCATGGGTCCCCATGTGACGACGGTTCTACTGTTCACCTGGATGCTGTGTATATGTCAGTAGACATCACGTCCGTGGCCATTATGAACGTCAGCAGTGGCACTGTACACATACACATGGACACCTGCACATGCATGTGTTGTGCCATGTACATCCACACAGCACTGTACGGGTGTTGGACAACTTGCCACAGCTCACCTGTGTTGCACATGTGATACACATAGGACAATGTGTAACCATGACACATTAGCAGGAAAGGCCATGCATAGCATGTACACACACATTACTGTCCACAGCAACACACAGCACCTGTAACACCACAGGGTGCATCACCGCCACATTACTGCTGTGTATGGTTGATAGTGACAGTGCCTTTTGTCCATTGCACCATGTAGGATCAGGATAGCTCATGCAGCCTTGCTGGGCAGGGCTGCATGGTATGGCAGGGTATGCCACATACATGGCACTGGGATGTGATCCACCTGGGGGGTAACGATATTGGCAGGGTGGCTGTCCATTCCATATGTCATTGCTATGTGTATATGGACATTACACATGTCTATCACCATGGTGTGGACACTGGCCTCATGCAAGGTAGGCTGCACGCTGCTTGGTGAGGGTGTGTCTGGTGCATGCAGGTATCACACATCCATGCATACACTGTAACCCTGACAGGTGCTATGTGCTGGGATATTGATCAACACAGTGCTGTATGTGGACACACACTGCTATCCCGTGCACATGGATGGTTGCCTGCACTGATGTGGGTACCACATATGTCTACATCCAGTGCCTGCTGCCACCCCCATGTCTGCTGGTGCACTGCACACCGCCATCCCTCCCTCTGGAAACGTGGTGTTGGGCACAGCATAGGTATCCATGTATGGGGACAGGGATGTTCACATAGCAGGGGCACTGATGGTATCGTCGATCTGACCATACACGCATGACGACCCCTCACACATACAACCCATTCATTATGTTGTTCACAACGGTGACACAGCTATACTGCTATGCGGAGACATTCACAGCCGCATACACAGATGCATGCATGTCCGCCTGTGGCATGGCCTGGACTATTGGTGTGGTTCGGCACATAACGTGTTTGACTGCGGCTGGCGCAGACCTACTGTGCACATGTCTACACGGTAAGCCTGTTCTACAGTAGGCATCAGTGATGTGCTGTGCACATATCATATCTGCACATTTGGTTGGTGTCCGTCGGTCCACGGGCCAGTGGTGGGACACACAGGGATGTTGTTGAACATATATGCATGCAACCCTGTACTGCTGTAACGCTAGCCTCTCAGGTGCTAATGTGTCATGGACATGAACACCGCATCAAGACATGTGGTTGTGGGCTGCCACCCGTACCCATCTCCTCCTGTGGGTTGCTATCATCCCACACCCTCCTTGTATTGTATGTTCAGGCTATGCACCTATGTGGGGCTTGTGGGCATGCAATACAATACTATATGCCTTTGCACCCATCGCAGAAAATGTCACACAGGTACACTGGCAGCCGTACACTTCACAGCTTGATGTCGGCACATCACATGTTGTACACACATAACACATCTCCTGTGGGACATGGTCAAATGTACGGGCATGTCCAGCAGTCACATGCCACTGCTACCCCTACATGACGGCTATGCAGGACATGTGGCTGTACAGCTACTGTCACATGTACACGAGCAATGCCCCCCTACCTACATCACGTGGTACTGCCTGTGGGTATGTGCGTCTGCATCCATGCTATGGCCATAGATGACATTTGTACATCGATATGTGCAACATACCTCATTGGGAGTTGTCATGTGCACATGTTCAACGTGTCAACGCATTGTTTGTGTCTGTCGGACGGTCATTGTTGTGCATGGTTTACATGGCTGCCATAGCGTACTGTGTGTGATTCCAGGTACTTCATTGGGCTACCAGCATTGTACATTTTCACAGCACATTCCAGCCATCACGTAGCCATCCTAGATGACAGTGGGAGGTGTTCTGCCATGTGCACATATGTCACACAGTACGAGGGTGACTGACACACATTCTCAGGACAGGGTTCTGACTGCTGTGGATGTGTGTGATGGTGTCGATGACCATGACTGCGCCAGATGGTGTCATCTGGATGTGTAACATTCACAACACACACCTACCTTCACATAGCAACACATCATCCACAACAATGGACATTCCTGCATGAACACTGTGTGCAGTATGTCTGTATGACCACTGCATGTACCACTGGTAGCCACCAGCATGGCTGCCAACAACAGCAGTGTGTATCCTGTGTGAACATGGGTTACACCATTCACAACACACCTGTGTCAGATGGCCCTGTTGTGGGTCACAGTGCAGTTCCACACATCATGTAACAGTATACATTGTGCACCAGTATGTTGCGGACATGTGAACGGCTGTGCAACTCAACATATGCACGCATGACACATCACCTGGTACACCGTGTCTGTCTTACCACCTGCTATTGTGACCACCCTGTGATGACATTGTACAGGCCACATGGACTGGGACATGTGATGGCTCAAAGGTGTATTCACCCTCCGGGTGTGTGTCTAGCCAGGTGTACAGTAGCCAGTGGTCTGCACGCAGGGATACTGTACATTGGCCTACTCTGTCACTGGGACTGTTGACTATGGTCATACTGTACTTATGCAGGCATGTGGTATTTGTCCAGTCTGACAGTCGTGGTCAACCACACTACTGTGGCACACATGACCTGCGGACATCTGCCTAGGGTGTGCGGCCCACATGTACATCTTCACATGCTATGCTGCCTGTGCAGTGGTGTCACATGTCTGTCTCCGGCAGGGCTGTCACAGGCAGGCACGGCATGCAGTCATGCAGTGATGTGTGACAATGCTTGCACCCTCCACTGTGCTGTACACAAGCACTGCACACACAGTAAGGCACGCATGACATTTATCTGCAGTGCCTGGGACCTGCCTCCATGCCCTACACAGCACACCTGCCAGTCCAGATTGTACACAGATCATACCTCCCAGGCACATACCTGGACTGCAACACACACGGGTGAGTGGATCCCACACCACACAGTGATTTACACACATACTGTATATTCCCAAGAAACAATGCATCATAGGTACTCCATGTTCAGATACCCATGTTTGTGACCACTACACACATTGTGACACGCGACGGAGAGTACACTGTACACCACAGGTTACATGCTGGCTGTGTTGTCATACTGTACATTGCACCTCGGACAGTTGCTACTGCCATGTGCTGACAGCAACACGCACTTCCCTAGTATGGACTCCCATGTACCCACACATGCTTGGCCATGCACTACACATAGCTGGGTGACACATTACACGACACATACCATACCTACACTACCCTCGGCATGCACCATACCTCCATGTGTCTGTGTGCTATACCTACGGACATCCCCCCTCTGTTTGCTGAACATCTATGCTTCAGCGCCCTGCTAGCCACGCCCTAGACACACCCATCGCAGCATACATGGTACATGTGCTCAACGGCCGGTACTACCGACGTCTGCTGACGGGGGTAGTTAATGGCATGGCACCCCGGCAGATGGACAGTATACATGACTATGCTGACACATATCACAGTGCACTTCCGCTACATTTACGCACTGGTAGGGACCATGCTATTCCACACAGAGACATGGTGGTACTGGCCTTTTCACAGACGCCACAGTGGTATTCCTGTTCCATGCACATGTGCTGTATGGGCACATGTGCAGGCTGTTGCACGGTAGTTATGTTCAAATGTGTGTGGTGCATCACTTGACAGTCATGGTGGGTCCTCATGGTCCATCACATGCTCCACAGCTAGCTACCTACACATGACTGCCGTACATTGCAGTGTGGGCCCTCACGCAGTGTGGTGGTATGTCTGTGTTGTTTGGCTACATCCACATTCAATGTAGCATACAACAGTCATCCAGGCATTGCCAACACAGATGTTGCTGGCATCATGCCTGCCAATGGGGTACCTACCAACAATACATACTCTCACTCACTACAGGGTTCCAATCCATAGCTGGACATCGCATTGCCCCTGTGGACACATACATGGTACTGCCATGCACACGTTATGTCCTAGGACACTGTCCCAATGTCACCTCCGATCTCCGTAGTTGTTATATCCCGCCAACCTGGCTGTTATGTGTCTCTGCAGCAGCCCACTGAATTGACTGCTAGCCCATTCATGGACGTTGTGTACCTTGACCACCACACTACCGCATCTATCACACTACACATGGGTGGTACTGCATTGCACGTGTGGGACTGCATTTGTACACCCATGACTGGGCCATTCAGTATGGCACTGGGCCACATCCTCACATCCATGCTTCACACACTCATTGACGACCTCCATGCCTTTACTGGCACCCTTGTTGGGCTTCTGTGCGCCACAGCACACCACATCCACATGCTGGCCACCTGTCATACCATTGCATGGGTGGTTGGTGTGGTACAGAGGGTAACAGATCAGACATTATCCCCTCATTGCCCTTCAGCACCATTCCACATTCTGGTATTGCCAATGTACACATCCACCATCACATCATACCCTGTGTCTCAGGATGTTACGCCATGTGACTCCTGGACAGGTCACACAGTGGTGCAAGCATATCATGCTACCTACAACATGTCAGGTACATGTGACATTACACAGTCCTCAGTCATGTGGCCCCTCATGTTCACTATTTGCTTACATACACAACATGCTGTCACGGAGTACTGTCCATGCCTACATATACCACATCTACATACCTGGCAGCATTCTAGCTCAACCTGCTCATACTGCTAACAACCATACAGGTGTCGGTGTGGCAGATATATCATGTAGATGTCATTGCGTCAGATACATCACACATAGTGCATACACATCACCTTTGCATAGCGACAGTCATGCACTGGGTATCACATGGATACTGTCCCTATACATGCATATCACATTGTACATGGTTGCTGTACACACACATGCCCCACATGGTGCTGTGGTTGCCATATTCCACTGTGGCGTGGGTACACATCTGCAGGGCCACACATTTCTGGACTGTATGTCTTGCTGGTACATTGGGTGCCCTTGTACCTGTGCCATACACACATGTACACGCGGGCAGTGTTACAATAACACATTTGTGGTGTACCTTCCACAACGGCTACAACTTTACATGTCACGGTATAGTCATGCCGTGATGTATACCAGGCTCAGACAGTTTACATATGCAAATGACAGACGGGGAACACATCTGTACTCACCTGCATACCACTTACACAGGGGTGTCATCTACTCTGCCATGGGCCATGTTCTCCACATTACTGATGCATGTAGTACTCCTACATGGCATTTGCAGTGGGCAGGGTGAATGGAGCACTCCTGCATATGTGCACACATGCCACATTGCTCAGCCTGGGCTTCTGTGTGACCTCCGCAGACTGGACACACACCATGCTGTGGGACATAGGTCCTGTGCACATCCCACAGGGACACACTGTGGCACTGGTCATGTGATAGCTCCCTTGCTGATAGGGTGACACATACACATGGTACCACCACAGCGGCAGTACTGTGTAGACATGCAGTTGACATCCACCTCTGCTGTTCAGTGGACACTACCATGGGGGGGTGACACTACTGTGTACATTGCACATGTGTTTACACATGGCCCTGCCGGACGTCATTGTTGCACACATTGCACCTGCTACAGATCGTTTGGACATGGTTACTTGCTGTTCCCTCCATTTCGGGTGCCTATTCTGCTACTACTCTGTCCCATATGTGCAGGCCATACATATCCTGTTTATGTACATAACACTAGGCCATACCTCCATCATGCATGCTATGCCTGTGATACTGTGTATGATGTCTGAACATATCCATCATGACAGCTTTACATTACACATACTTGACATAGTCACCCCTACTGCGAGGCATATGTGCACGTCGTGCGCACATTCCGTATGACATCGACGGTATATGCCCATACACATGTGTGCTGTGACACTATACATACATGTCCTATCCCCTGCTGTGGCACTTCATTGTTGGACATCCACTGCCAGCATCGGCGTGGGTGGTGGCATTGTTCTGTGTTTTAAATCCCTATGGCAGCCCTTGAGTTATCCCGGCTGTGTACATGATGTCCCACTGCTGTGCACACGTTGTCCACAGTCGTTGGTATGCTCCGCGGATTAGCACTACATAACCACCTTTCACCACTCTCTGCTTTATGGACAGGTATCTTTACTTACAAACACCGTTCACATACAGTGCAGATTCGTCATACATATCATGCGTTATACACCAGTACATCTCGTGGGTTCGACATACCTTTCCTGTGTTGTTTTCCGTATTCCGCTTGAAACTCGCTGGTTACTAGTAAACAGTTCCTTTCACAATCAAGTGTTAGTTCGGTATGAACATACAGTTTGAATATCCTGGGAGTCTTCCTTATATCCGTCGTCACCTGCGGCATGTGGGTTCATCACGCCAATAGCTGTTCCTCGGTGTGTACTTATGCGCATATCACCGGTGCATCTCCTCCATTCGTACGGTACGCGTCGGAACTAGGGCATGGTTCATTCCTCGTCTGGGCGTTGGTTATTTGCACTACCTTCGTGGGGATGGTATGTATTGTATTATGTTATGTGTGACTGCAGCCGCTATGTGTGGTGTCAGGTACATTTCGCTGTGGTGTTAGCCGTGGATTGTGTGTGTTGAGTATGGTATTATGTTCGACATGTGGGTGTCCGTGTCCTGGCGGCGTCTGTCGATGGCGTTGTGCATTCGGATGTGTAACATAGCTCTTGTATTCCTGTACACAACGGATGCAGGGATGCATCCGCTGCTGATAGTGTTTCCCACGCGGGTTGTTGCGGGTATGCCGCTGTCATTGACTGCCTGTATGTTTTTGCTGCTATTTCGGCTTGTATCCCTTTGATATGTGCGATGGGGTATATCGGCGGCTGTGGGTGACGGGTACGGGTTGTGGGCCTTGCATTTATACATACACGGTATGCTTGTGTGTGTGCTCCATCCCTGCTTGGGGAGCTGCAGGTTACCTGTCTGTTGTTCTAGGAGTGTTGGTTTTGTTGATGTCGTCTGGTGTCGGTATCGCCTGCATGTGTGCTTCCTGCATGTATTCCTCCGTCACATCGGTAATATATCTGCGGATGTTCGTACGTGCCTACTATCCCTTGGCATTTTGTCACGGATAGTTACGGTGATTGTGGTCCTGTACTTGGGACGGCCTGTATGCTACCGGTTGCCACCTATTCGGGTGGCGTTTGCTTGCTTAACAGTCGTGGAACACACAGCGGTATTTACGGGACGGTACGTGGCCACGATCGGTGCCGGGGTAGCACATGCGTATTTTCGCGGTACATGACTGATGCTGTGTAACGTTGCCGACGTATCGTGTTGACATTACCATATCGGCGCCATACATACGGTCATGGTTTGTACATGCGTCCTTTGCATCTCATGTTGGCTATAGTCCTGTGGTACATTCTGGGACATTTCCGCTTTGCATCATTTTACGTCGCCACGCGCCTAGCCACTGAGGAGCTCTCAGTACTACTTTGTGGGTACTGCTGTACATACGCCTGTGGTTCCTATACTGTATGCCTACGCATGTTATTCCACTCCGCCTGTAACATGTCACCTACATACACATTTTACAGTGGCACACACATTACACACGCACAGCGGAACACACGACACCCTCACCTCACACATACACATACTGCCGCTTTCGCAGCGACGGTTGCACACAGTACCTACGTTGACCGCATCGCCGGCGGCAGTGTCTACCTCCGCACTCATATCCTAAGAATATGACCCGCACATGTCCTGTTACTGTACCGTGGCCTGGCGATCATCCCGACTCGCGGATATGCATTGAGGCAGGTTGACCTTTCCATGGGTGGCGTTCCCTGCTCTGTCCACCCTCCCGGATAGTCGGGTTGTCGTTCACTATGTTTACTATGTGGAGATTTCGCGTCTTACTTCTCTGTCACCTTGCATCCCTGGGATTCCCTATTTAACCTGTTGTACTTTATATCTGTGTATGTGTACATATATTTCTACGTGTGTAATGATATCTATCTCCATATCTGTGTATGCACATATGTACATATGTAGTCAACTTGCGCCGAACGTGGCAGCATACGGCTACGCCGTCTGCTGTAGGACCCGCGTGCGGTTGAGGTGTTGGCGTTCCATGCTCCGCTGGCTGTTGGGTGTGCAGTGTTTGGGTGCTGCCTATGTTGGAGTCACACATAGGACCGCCCATACGGTACACATTACGGGCGGACATGTTTGTGTGGCGTCCATTTCACTGTGTGTGCAGGTAGGGAGGTGTCAGTCCATGGGGCCTACGCTGTCAGAGTATGTGCTATACGTTCCCTCTTTGCCAAGGCATAGGCATATTGGGTACGCCTCCGTCTACCTACTGGGGCTGGCACAGTGTGTTCTTGGCGCTGAACGCTCTGTGCCTGTGCTTGCCTTGGCAGTTGTGGCGGGCTTGGTGGCCCTACACCATTATGTCCCTGCAGCAGCTGTTTCCGCAGGATCATATTATGTAGCATAGCACATACTATGAATATGTGGGCACATGTGCCTGGAGAGTACTGCAAGGCTCCACCGGATGTATCCAAGCACCGGAACCATGATTTCAACATCCCAAACACACGCTCTATGATTATTCTGGTTTGTGCGTGTGCCTCATTATGGCGTTCTTGCATGTGTGTGTGTGCATTTCTGATGGGTGTCATCATCCACGGCTCCAGTGCATAGCCAGCATCCCTCACAAGGTGACCTTGTGTGATGTCCCCCCTGGCGAATACCTGATACAGCTGTGAGGCATGCCAGATATGGGAGTCGTGGTAGCTTCCAGGGCTGCCAGCACACACATCCATGATAATGCCCTGCGCATTGCACACGACCTGGCAATTGATGGAGGGGTATCCCTTGCGGTTTATGTAGCATCTACCCTGCTCCCCGGGTGGTGACTTGATTTCTATGTGCGTACAGTCTATCGCACCCAGTACCTCCGGTATTGTGCCACACGGTGGAAGTGGCGATATTGCTAGCCAACTCCTCCTGAGATCTGGGGAAGTTTATATACTCATGGGCATGTCGTAACATGGCATCCAGGAACTGGTGTAGTACCCTGGATGCTGATGCCTGTGAGATGCCCATTATATCCCCGGTTGGCCTTTGAAAGGTACCTGTAGCCAGTATTCGCAAGCTTACACATACCTTTGTGTCCACTGGGATGGGCTCCCCTCTGTTGTCTCTTGTTCTCAGGCGTGGCCGGCACAGCTCCACTATTTGCTGTAACGTGTCCCTGTCCACCCTGTAACGCTCTACTATCTCCAGGTCTTGCAGCCCCTGGTAGGTCACCCTTGGTCTGAACACTCTCCTTCTCCTCTGAGGCCTACGGTAGTTGTCGGCACCCTCCTCCGCAACTCCGTCTGTCTCTGACACATGCCGATGCATCACGGCCACGGCGGCACCCAACATATACATGTTAAAAGTTCCCCGTGTGTTTACACCCTACGGTGCGGCATTTGGGAAATTGCGCTGTGTGTTGTGTGCATTCACACTTTATACTGTTGTGCTGTACACCCGGTGATGTCATTGGGTGTGTCTGTGCGGCCGTATCTGTGGATTATCTTCCGTGTTTTACCGTTGCAACTGCAACGCTGTTGCCTTTGGTGTTACATTACACTTGCCTGCATTGGCTTAGCTTTGCACCTTACCTTACTGTTTCTGCACGTTGCACCTACTATTGCCTGGAGTGCATCCTGCAGGCACATGGCATATCATGCATTTTGTCTGCCGCCGCCATTATGCTACCTCTGTACTTGGCTGTGCTATTTCGGTTCTTTGCTCTTTGCATTTCTGCTACATCCCCTACTGTCTTTGCATTCATATGCCTCCCCTTTCCCATTTTGCGGGAGTCTGCATGCAGAGTTGTCAGCTGCCGCAGATTGCCCTTCCGGGATTGATTGGTGCTGATTGCTCATTACGACTCCAATTACACTGCTTCCGCATTTCCTCATATTCTCCGCATCACCTTCCTGTATCCGTGGTTGTTGACGGGGCGGCCGTCACATGACTGGGTTGGGGAACGTAGTCATCCTCGTGCACATGCATCTGTGCACGCATTGTGTACTCTCAGCGCATCTATTTCCTCACACGCCAGTCCTGCTGCTGTGATGTGCATTATACAGCCCATGTTTGCTGGGTTCCAATGTGCTTCCTCCTACAGTGGCACACCCCTCTGCGATTGACATGTATTCCATGTAGGCCACTCCTCGGTGTATTACCGCTGCGCCGTTTGGTCCAGCCTTACACCGGCGGAGGTTTTGCGATTCAGTATTATCTGCCTCATTTGCATGGCATTGACTACTAATACATGGTTACGGCGCCGAACACTGCCGCCACTCCTTGGCAACCCTTGCGCTGGGGTTGAGGCTTTCCATACATACTATGGTGTGTAGTGGCTGTGAAGCTGATGTGTATTATACTGCTCTTTTAGGACATTGTCATATTATTTCATTGTTTCGCACCTTCTGTGCACATGTCCGGGGGTTCTGCTGTGGTTTCTGCGGACATACCATTTATGTCATTATTTACATTTTGTGCATGTTTTCTTTGGACATTCTCGGTGCCTTTCGCCATTGGCATATTGCACCTGTATGATACCTGATGTTGACAGCCTTCCGTTACTCCTAGGTCATGTTTGGGTAAATGTAAACCGTTTTTTTTGGTTTACATTACCATGCCCTTATGCTACGCCTGCGCCACTTCGTGGATCGCTATTTGCCTTCATTTGCATGGTGCAACACCGCACAAGGTGTGTTTAGCATACCTACGCCGAGGGCAGCGCAGGTCCGGCGCATGCCGGTAGTGCACGTGGAATTGGTTCGTACCTGAATCGCTCGGTGGCCATATTTGGCATTGTAACGCCAATGCTATGCATGCGCCTGGCGCAAGGTTCATGAATCCCGGGGATGATTTATACACTAAAGAATGCTATGTACATATTAGTCCATTAGCTGTATGAGTACAATACTTTAATATAATTTTTTCTCTAACAGGGGTAACCAATACTACTATGGATACAATGATCGTCCAAAAAAATTACAACTTGACAAATTACTTTTGAACTTGTTACTTTACAATTTGTCCTATATGGTATATATCTACACAGACTGTCTGCTACTCATGCATTTTAATCTAGTAGGTACCTTGGATCCATTTTCTTAAACATGGTTCTCCACACATATTCATTGCTAGACTTTCTTGGGTGGTGTAAGCCAGGGAACCTTGTTGGCTAGGCTTATGTAGGCCCATGGGCCAATAGCCTAGTACCTGCCTATGAACCTATGACATTAATTTTATTTGTACTGAATTATTTTGTATTTGTACATATAAAGACTGTAAAGTGCATTTAGTCTAATCTTACAAATTTAGTAACATTAACATCAAGCAAAATCTTGGAAAATTCTTATGTCTCTTTAGAAGTATCTAGTGGAATTGCCAACAGAGGCAACTACATTCCCAGAAATTAGAAACATTCATGCTTTATGCATACCAACATTGTCTTGCCAAAAACATATTAAAAATAGTAACCAGTATTGCTAAATTTTTACATATCTTTACTCTCTCTCTCTTGTATAACTTTACAGTTTAACAGGATGTTTAATACTAAAGAATAAAACAATAGCATGATAGCTATTAACAACTTGTAAAATATCTTATCCTCTCAGGTTTAATCTGTTTACCAGTATTTCTAATGCACTAATACCTGTTTTTCCCTCCCCCTAAAATAGTACTGTCAAGAAGAAATGAGATATTATTTCTTCCTGTAACTTTTATTAGACCCTTTTGCAATACTGCTCACACAGTCAGTGTAAAACTGAGAATGCACTGTTTATTTGCTTTATGCTGTGAGAATAGAATGTATGTCAGTCCAACACTTTGGTTATACATTTGCTTTATTATGTTACTAACAAACTATGGACCTTTGTCTGATTTGATCATTTTTTGTCTGTTTTCAATAACAGAATATATTTTTTTATGTTGCCTTTGCTGTCTACTACTACTAGTAGTTATTTGTACCCTCCTGTATACTTTATTTGACCTGTATGTATACTATAGCCCATCTGCTGGCTGTACTAGATGCAACTGAGTTTTTTTACTTTTAACATTTTCCTGCAAACAGATTATCAGTGACATATATGCACAATTGTGATGTTTTATTACAATTATCAAATAGTGTTGCATGTGAACATTTAGCAATTATGTTTTAATAACAATAATGTTTTAGAAAAACTCAAGCCACTTGTCTGACAATCAGTCTTGTTTTTTACCTTATCTGCTCAATATCTCCTGTAACTATTCATCCAGTCTGAGAAGGTCTGAGCTCACATTTCAGACTTTGTAAACTATAATTAACCCGTTTAGCACTTTTTATTTACTCATCTGTTAATACACTTGCAGCTTGATATTAGAATGCAGTTGTAAAAACACTTAGTATTATGTTTGTAATTTTCATAACTAGACATTACTTTATAATTAACTTACATATTTTTATAACTTGGATTTCAGTATTTTTTATTTATTTAATTGCCCTGCCATTCATTTTACAAAGTCTGCTCGGCTAATACCATCTGTGATTTTATTTCTTTTTAAAATTCAGAACTTTAACTGTTTGGTGAGGTGTTACTACACAATTATAAAAAATTTGTAAAAAAAAAAAATAGATATTGGCTTAATTAACACGTTTATATTTACATGATTTACATTTGCTGTTGTCTGCCTTTTCTCTTGTGCATTGTAAAAGATGTACTTTAGCTGAAAAGAAAATACATGCATGTCAGTCTTGTGAGTTCAGATTTTCATTATTACTATTTTCATTTGATTTTTATGCACTAGAACTGTTTTGTGTACCTTTTGACTATGATACGGGAATGGCAATCATGCACTCTACTGTATACTGATAAATATCATGCTTTAATTGAATGAAAGTAGAACATTTGGGAATGATGTGTCCATACATCAGATCCTGCCATGTATACTTAACCATTTTCAAAACACAAACATATTATAAAATATATCTCTTTTGTACAGATAAGCTGTAGTTTCCTGCACTTTTACAGTGTTTTCTTAAGCTCAGCTGTTGTATGCAGGAAGTCAGTCTCTGTCTTTTCAGCTATGTTATTTTCTTTATCCTGTAACTGCTGTTCAAGAGTTTCCTGTAATGTTGCACAGTCTTTCTGACATTTTTCAGTAACCTGTTCTGCTGAATCTAAAACTCCTATGCAGTTTTGAAAAAATGTGTGTATAATTTTTTAAAGTTCCTGAACTCATTGTGTCTGTCTTTTTGAAGTTTATTACATTCTTTTGTAACAAAATGTACTGTAGGTTCTGTCAGTAACTGATTTGACTGTTGTTGTAACTCTGAAATAAACCTTTTACATGTGGTGACAGGACATAACTGTCCAACATTTGGATATAATGTAAGCATATTAACTTTTTCTGGTTCTTTACCATTAACATTTTTGTCTGTACAGTCTAACCTTTGAATAATGTCATGCAACAATTTTATGACATTGTACACAGAAAACAGTTTCATATGAGTTACACAATAAACATTTGTTATACCCACATGGTTTTCTTTGAGATACCAGTCAAATATTGTAATCCATTTGCATAATGCTTTACTATCAACTTGCCCTAATAAGGTTTTACATTTACTAATTTGCTGTGTGTACTAACATTGCAGTTTACTCCATATTTCATTGCCAAAGATTCCAAAGACAACCACAAGACATTCTATAGTTATGTCAAGAATCTAAATGGCAATGCTCAGATCTGCTCTGAGCTACAACAGAATGGCATTAAATATACTGATCCCAAGTATATTGCCAATATCCTGACAGATCAATTTAGTGACAACTTCACCCCCGTCTCACTCCCTAAAGGGCCCATCTCAATACCAAAAGATTGCCAAATTCTGGTAATCATGGCCACACAGGTAGAAACTGTACTCTCCAAAGCTAAGAATACAGCATCCAAGGGACCAGATGACATCCCAGGCTGTGTACTACATGAACTACAAAATTAACTGGCACCTCACCTAAGTGTCATGTTTAATCATAGCCTCACCTCAGGCTTCGTGCCCACTGAGTGGTGCACAGCTACAGTTATCTCACTCCACAAGGGGGGATCCAGCTTGGATCCTGGGAACTACTGTCCCATCAGTCTGACAAGCCTGATCTGCAAGGGCATGGAATGCATTGTCATGGAATTTATAAACAAAGACACTGGCAACCTTCAAACACTGGACGCCACCCAGTTTGGGTTTGTGAAGGGCCGATCTTCTCTCCTGAATCTGATTGACTTCTTCGAATCCATCTCCAGAGCTGTGGACAAGGGTAAGGCGGTCCACACAGCCTATCTGGACCTCGCCAAGATCTTCAACACCATCCCCCACTCTGGAATCATAGATAAACTTACTAAGCTGGGCATAAATCCCTATGTCACTCGATGGGTTGCCAACTGGCTTACTGACAGAACCCAGACTATAAAAGTAGCTGACTCCAAATCCAGCTCAGACAAGTGACAAGTGGAGTACCTCTGGGTTCAGTCCTGGGACCACTCTTGTTTGGCATCTACTTCTCTGAAGTACAGGCCAACACTAAGGGACTCTGGCTAGCAAAGTTCACAGATGACTGCAAACTGGGAGCCATTATTGAATCCCCAAATGATGTGGATATTCTACAAAATGGCCTTACAGAAACAGATGCCTGGTGCCAGAGCCATGGGCTCAAGCTTAATGCCAAGAAATGTATAGTTATCCCCTTTGGAAAAAAAACATGTACCCATGAATTACCACATAGGTGGCAGTGCACTAAACATCGAAAGTGTGATGAGAAACTTAGGGACACAGGTGGACAGTGGTCTCACTTTTGATAACCACATCACCACATCAGTCAGGAAATCCTTCTATGTGGCACACCTCATCACTAAGGGCTTTTCATCCAGAAAAAAGGAGATCATTGTCCCACTGTACTCATCCCTCATTAGATCCATTATAGAGTATAATGCCCCATTTGGTATGTACCTCACAAGACATCTGCAACAGCTGGAAAGGCCACAGAAATACCTCACTAAAAGAATCACAGGCCGAAAGCAAATGCCATATGCTGACCATCTAAAAAAACTCCAGCTATACTCTGTGGCATATCGTCTACTCAGAGGCAATCTCTGATTAACATACAAGGCCATGTCAAACCCTGAGCTGTTGGACATGCTCCACTTAAAGAAATTCCAATCCCTCAGAGCCACATGTTCCAGGGATCTAAACCTTGTCATCACAATGAACAAAACATGCTGGAGGGATAGGTTCCTGACCCAGAGACTCCCCATAGTCTGGAATAGACTGAACATACATGTCAAGCAGAGTGCCTCATTGGACCTCTTCAAAAGGAACCTTGATGATTGGATGGGATATAAGAAATTCACCCAGGGGATCATGTCAGTCACCCTGCTAGGCAGTGGTCCAGAGAAGTAAATATTGTGGGAGGAAATATCCAGGGAATTTTTATGGCTAGGCTTGTATAGGCCCTAGGGCTGATAGCCTAGTACCAACCTATGAACATATTTTATCTGGTTGCTCTGCTACATTAAGCATAAAGCTTGGTTTACACCTGCTTGAATTCTGTCTAATAGCATCCATACTAAAATCAGTGACCTGTGTTCGAATGTAGGTAGGCTTGTCATTGAAAAATTAATTATCATGGTGCTGCTTACTGTGATGGATCTGAAGTCTTCTTAAAACACTAAGGTCTTGCTGGCTGGATTCTGCTGAAATCAAAGTCTAGTTATAATTGCATTCACAGTCTGTTGCCCACAAAAACTTGTAGAATATAAACTGATGCAGCACCAAACTGTCACTTATAAACTGATGCAGTAATCAATAAATATCTTTTTATAAGAAACCACATGTACTACTGTTGCAGCTTTAGTTACACTGCACCACTTTTTACTTCTTGTTCAGCATAAATAACTTTCCTGTACAAAATACTTCTCCTACCAATTTCATTTGCTATAGTCTCTTTATAGTGGTTTTACATCCTGTTTTGGTCTTTGTATGAAAACATCTGTTTGCTGGTGTTTGCAAAAAATATGTTTTCATCTTTTAGAGACATTAGGTATTGTCTTTTAAGAAATCATTGTGCAAATGCTGACTTGATGAAAGTATATCCATTCAAACTTCCTTGCTTAACAATGTCATATAATAGAAACACGCACAGAATGTTTTCCTGTTGTCCATTCTTTACATCCTGTTTTTTTACATTTTTAAGTCTGTAAGAGGCCAGCTTTCTTGCTGACAGTGTGAAATGCATACATTCTTTGCTAATTTTGTAGGAAGACATGTCCATTAAGCAAATTCCTTATTTTCCAAGCCACAGTCATTTAGTATGGATGCTAATCACATATTGCTAAACTCCATTTCTATTATTTATGTTGCATATTTGTACTCTCAACCTTAATACCTTGTTGAGCATATTCTTATGAAATTCATTATAAAAAGCCAAGTGGTTGCCTAAATGGTATGAGCCACAATCTGCCTGAGCTGCCTTGCCTGCAAACTGTTTAACCACTCTTACTGCCCACCCCTTAGAAAATCACCATATCTACTATATTCACCTGCAGACAATACAACTTTAGTGATTAGGCCCAACTTCGCAAAGGTAAAGGACACAAAAAAAAAAAAAAACTTCAAAGCTACCTTCAGCAGCATAGAGTTCCTTACCACAAAACATCAGAAATCTGACAGAACTGGACATATGCAAGAGAAAGCTCAGTCAGACAGACTAGTGTGAGAACAAATGCACATACTTTATTTAACATTTGTTTGTCAGGAAAGTCCAACTGGGGCAGAGCCCATTTTCAGAGGTGGCCCAAGGAGATACACTCCAGACGCATGTATTTGGAAAATGGGAGGAAACCAGAGCACTTGGAAGAAGCCCACAGAAATGCAAGGAGGACATGCAGACACTGCACAGCTGAGAATTGAACTGGAGACGCTCTTGCTGCGAAGAGACAGCACTAACCGCTGCACCACTGCACCACCCATGGAAAGCAGATCAACAAAGTCAGTATTGGTTATATGTACTGTTTCACAGCTACTAGAATTGATTAGTGTAAATCTGTATGATAATGTCTTATATAAGACTGTGTTTTTCATTGGTAATTTGTGTTTTCCTTTCTGATCAGTCATGGCTGAAAATGGTCTTTGCACAAGCCCAACCACCTGACTAATAATGAAAATAAATAATAATATTGTTAATCACACAAACATATGGTACTAATACCTAGACCTTGTGACACATTCTGTGATTAGTCACATGCCAATAGTTTGTAGATGTGAATTTATTTGGTGTCCCTCCCTTTGTGTTGTCTGGCTTTCTCACCACTGATTTCTGAAGCCATATATACCCCTTTTTGTCATTTCCCTTGCAACTTTACATACTGCAGGACTGTGTGTTATGTACACCTTGTAATGTTTGTGTGTTTAATCAGAATCACATCCCTTTTCACTTCTGCTGAGCTCAGCAGTTATCCTGTGATTTTTTTTGTGAAGTCATCTGTATGCATTTAATTTTCTTTCATTCTTAAATGCCAAAAAGATTTGTTTCCTTGCAAATATTTTATCAATTCTTTATTTGTCAGTTGATTCATGAGCTTTTCTCCCTACAACATCATCATCGTAATCATCATCATCATCAACAAACCCCCTTTTTTCCCATTTCCTACATGGTGTCAGGATGTCATGTTAACTGATGTAATCTCTCTATACAATTCCACTCACCTGCTTTCTTTGACAGTCATGCCTGACTGTCACAGATCTTCTCTCACACAATCCATCCACCTCTTTGCTGGATGCCCTCAGTCCATCTTGCTTTCTTCCTGTCTGTCAAATGTCTTCTTCTCCAGATTGTCTTCTGCTTTTCTGCACATATGCCTGAACCACTGTAATCTGTTCTCTTTGACCTTTTTTGCAGTTGGAACTACTTTGGGTTCTGCTCTTATGTTCTTATTTCATTATCTGTCCTACAGTTTGCATCTAACCACCCATCAGAGGCCCTTCATCTCCATCACCTCTAGCTTCCTGAACTGCTCTGCCTTTACTGCCCAGGACTATGTACCATACAGCAGTACTGGTTGCACATCACAGCAGTACTGGTTGCACCACTGTTTTTTATGCCTTACTTTTAAAGCTTCTTTGGAATGCTTCTGTCATGCACTACCACTGGAAATCTGTGCCAGTTGGCTGTAGCCCCTCTAATTCTAGCTTTGACCAACTCAATCAAACTTCTCTTCTCCTCAACCACACCTCCCAGATACTTGAAGCTGTTAACCTGCTCCACTATTTTCCCTTCTATGTCAGTTCTCAGCTTCTTCTCATTTCTCTTATTTGCTGCCATTACAACTCTCTTATCTGTACTCAGTTTTATCCCTTTTGCTTTCAGTTTTGCATTTTATTGCCATATCCTTTATTGAAGTTCTTGCTCAGAGTCTACCTGTAATGCCACATTGTCCATATACAGCAACTTTATTTATCTGTCCCATACGACCTGTTTGCTAATGTAGCCCATCACCAGTATGAACAGCAGTGGGCTCAGAGCCAAACCCTGCTGCACACCCACTCTCAATGGGAACACCTCTGTGAGAATGAACACTGTTTGTGTGTAAGTCAATAGGTTCTTGTACATTACCTGTACTAATTCTATCATTGTTTCCAAGACTTTGAACTTCTGTAGGATTGCCCAAATCAGTTTTTTGGGACCTTATCATATGCTTTCACCCAGTCTAGGAATGCCCAGTTGGACTCTTTGCTCACCTCTAGCTTCTTCTCAAGTATCTGTCTCACTGCAGATGTCAATTCATTTTTGCTGCTTTCTGATCCAAATTCAAAATGCTCATCTCCCATCTTACCTTCTAAAACCTTGTGTATTCATTTATCAATCACCCTCTCCAGAATTTTCATACAGTGTGATAGGAGGTAGATACCGCTTTATTGCCCACAATTGTGAATGCCCCCTTTGTTCTTGAACATTAGTAATGATATGCTTATTCTCCAGGCATCTCTCTCCATACTGCTTTGTGCATTTACATGCACCATATCATATCTGCTGTGACCTCAGCTGAGCATGCTGTCTTCCATAACTTCATTTTCCTTAGTGGTGTTTTAATTATTCTATGGTGGGCTCTTCCTATTTTTTCATTGTAGGCTGTATATGGGGCAGTACAGCTTCTGTGGAGTTTCTTCATTTAGAAGCTGCTAGAAGTACTCTTTCCATTTACCTTTGATGCCATGTGGCCTAATGAGCAGATTATTGTTGGTTTATGAAGGGTGACTGACTATCTTCTTTATTTTTCTGTCTTTGCCTTGCAACCTGATATAGTTGATTTGTGTCATTTACTGAGTCACTTTCCAGAAGCTGTTTGAGTACCACTGATGCCTTGTACTTTACTATTGCAACACCTGTCTCACCCTCTTTGTTAGCATCCTATGATTCCTCCCTACCCTTGTCCACCTTTTCTATTTTCCACTTTTTTCTGCATTCCTTCTTTCTTTTGATGTCTTTCTAGACTTCTGCATTCCACCACCAGCTTTTCCTTATGTAACTTATTTCCATACCTGGCTCAGCTGCATATCAGTTCTATAGTCCTCACATGTGCTGTTTTAAGACACTGCAATTCTTTTCAACTCCACCTATTTCCACTTGTTCTTGAGGTGCTAGAGTCCCAAGTAATCCTTTGAACTGTTCTGCTTTCTCTCCAGTCAACTTCCATGTGTTCAGCCTGGCCTTTGTTGGCCTTAGAGCCTTCTCTGACCACTGCTTACAGCTGATTGTGACACCCAGTGGTTTACGCTGTGAGACAACTGTTTCACTGGGCATGACTAATTCTACCCTAAATCCCTGTTCCTTACTAGGAGGAGGTCTACCTGCATTGCATGATGGCCACTCTTGTATGTGGTCTTGCGAATGTCTCTCTCTTGCTAAACCATGTGTTTGCACCATCAAGCCATGTGCCAGATGGAAATCTAGACTAGCATCTCCTTCATTATTCCTGTTGTGCCACCTATGTGGACCTGAGCAATCCTGTTATCCTGTTCTGTTTGCCTGATGTGTGTGTTCAAGTTACAGTGTTGTCCTGCTTTATCTAGTAGGCTCTGCAACTGCTGTCTGAATGCACTCCTTTCCTCCCTATCACAGACCTGCTGTGATAGTAAGGAATATAATGCATTGCTGCCACAACCCTATCATGAAGCATATGCTGAGATTATGAATCGTGTGTTATCTCTGTCATTACACTGGAGTCTAATTGCCACGAGTCTGTCACTAATTCTGATGATATCTGAAGCCTCTCAGTTATCACACCATTACTTTCTCCTGAGTAGTAGACTGTAGATCCCAAACCAATTGGCTTTGCTGCAGTACGGTTCCATCTTGTCTCCTGGATATATGGGATGTCCATTCTGTTGTTATCCACTGCCAAGGTGCTTCCTGTCAATGAATTGCACTGAGTGTAGCAATTCTTAGTTAGTAGTTGGCAGATTGATGGGTTTTGCATCCAGATTTCACTCAACAAAGTTATCCTAGGTAACCCAAGCTGGGCAACTGTACACTGACCAGCCAATAGGTTATTAACCCAGGACTGCTGGGCTTTATTGCAGGCACACACTGGTCAACAGGGGCGCATACACCTCTCCTACTATTAGCATGGGTACATGGTGTATTTGATGGCATTAGTCAACATGACCAAATCATCTAAGAGCAATGTTTCATATCATCGAGTGATTAGCACTTCCACAGCATGCAGTCAGTGATCTGTGATCTGTGTTTTCGTATCTTGAGGTTACTAATCATCACCGCAGATATCCAAAGTGGTTGGTTTATGTAAACTCTTCCCCCTTTAGGGCACCATTTACTGTCTGTCCTGTTGCCCACAGCTCCATTCTTGGATGAGTTTGAGGTGGAAACACTCAACAAAATTTGGACGGTGGGAGGAACCACACAGAGATACAGTGAGAAAATGCAGATTTGAAAAACACATTGGCTAGAGGGCAGTCTTGAGCCTTCTATTTTGTGCATGGGAAGGAAAAGAACGTAACCATTGTGCCAACATGTGTGTGTGTGTGTGTGTGTGTGTGTGTGTGTGTGTGTGTGTGTATGTATATATATATATATATATATATATATATATATATATATATATATATATATATATATATATTTAGATAGATAGTTTGTGAACAATTTTATATTACCTATACCTTATATCCCTTTACTGGGATATGATAAGCCATACAATAATAATTCTACCTATTGGTTTGACTCTTGCACTGAGATTCTGACAGTGCTCTAGCATGCAATCTGGAGAAAACAGAAGACTGCAGAGGATAAGAAATCCACACAGTCCTTTTCCATCTGCTTTCTAACTGATTCAATGCACTGAAGGACTTTGGTGGTTACCAAGGTCCACTTATGCAGTGCACCAGCCTCTAGTGAAAGCTGAGCTTTCCCTGTGCTGCCTACTAGAACTCAGGTCCCCTTGAACAATCAAGAGGTCCTGATTTTGACTGGCATATTTCTTCATGGACATATGCTTGATTTTGATTGGCTGGCATCAGCTGAGGCAGATTCTTTTTCCACCGGGAATGCACCTTATTCAGAATATTAGAAAGACTTCAGTGACTGACAAGGACTAGGTTTGCAGTGCACCATCATCTGAAGAAAGTAGAGAATTCCATGTGCCAGTTACCTGAGCTTGGGTTCCATCATATTGCCTGCTTTTGACTGTCTCTCTTCTTCTCAGGCATAGGCTTGATTTTAATTGACTGGCTACTGTGAAATAATTGTGGGTTTGCTCAGTTTGGTGCTTTTCTCTGATTTGCCCTATGCCACTGAGCAGTGTAAGTCCTACTTGGCAAGCCATGCAAAAGCATTGTCTAGAGCAGGTAAGGCAACCTCTGTATCGTAGTTGTCCATTATAGGAACATTACTACTGCTTAGCTGCACTGGATTGATTTCAGTCTTATTCATTAACGTTTGCTTCTGCCTTATTAACTGAACCTAATTTTCATGCTTAATGTTTATTGCTTTACTGATTGCTTTATTAAATGAACCTCATTATAGTACTTGGTTAGTGGCTATTCGTCAGCTGTTCTGCTGCCATTTTGTGCTCATATACTTTAGTATTCTCCATGCATTAATTAAGTATTGCTTTACTAACTGAATCTCAGCTCAGTACCTGCTGTTGCCCATTCTCTGTCAGTATTCATCTGATGCCCATTTATTGACCACTGGTTTTGTCCAGTACATCTTTTGCAATTGTTTCCTTATTAGTTGCATGATTTATTTGTGCTGTTGCTTAGTCATTAGCTACTTTATTACCACTGTGCAACTCAGAGTGACATTTTGCTTTGTGTAATGGCACTAATCATTAATAGTTATTATAATTCTGCTGCTACACTTATTGCTAAGTTACACTCCCCTTTTTTCCCCTTTTTTGATATACCTCTAAATTCTAGAGTTGTCTCACTGTATCTTTAGTCTCCACCCTTTCCTTATCTTTATTTTGCTCACTAACTGGCTTAAGCCAACCACTGCAACATCAGTCAACCTATCTGTAGTCCACTGTACCTAATTAGATTAAGTGACTGGCTTTTATCACCAACATTACAACTAGCTGTTTTACCCAATACCATACCCCACCTATCCTTCCACCAACTGTGGAGACGTAGACTTTTGATTCTGTTTCTTTGGCCATCCTAATCTCTTTAGGAATAATGAGGCATTATATCAACTGTTTCATGTTTACTGGCATTCCACTGTAATTATGTAACACAAAATCTAATTGCAAGATATGCGTTTATGTACACAGTATTGAGGCAGATCTCCTGAATCTTGTCAGTAAACTTAAACCCATTATGCTGAGGTGGTAAAAAAGTCCTTTAAGACACAGGATAGGACACTTCAGTCTCATAGCCTTCACATAGCCTCATATTTGCATAAACCTGTTTCCTTACATTAGTACATTGAAATCCATGTGCAATACCATCACATTAGTACATACTGTAACACGGGATATCCAGACAAAAAGGATAATGCACCCTTAAGACAAAGACTATCCCCGGGATTCATGAAGCCTGAGGCGCAGGTGTAGTGTCGGCGGTATAATGCCAAATATGACTGCCGAGAGATTCAGGTACGATCCAATTCCACGTGCACTACGCCAGATCTGCGCAGCCCTCGGCTTAGGTATGCTAATCACCCCATGTGTAGTGCCGAACCATGCAAATGAAGGTACATAGTGATTCATGAAGTGGTGCAGGCATAGCATAAGCCCACAGAAATGTAAACCAAAAAACATGGTTTACATTTTTCCAAACAGAACATCGGAGATATGAAAGCGGACCAGACTCATGTATTACAAAGTTAACATATGCCAATAGCTAAATATACAGCCAATGGCATAAGAAAAGATGCACAACACCTAAAAAACAACATTTAATGTCATGTCCACAGTAACACAAAGTACAACCACAGGGCATGTGTGCACAAATGGGAACACAAAGAAAATATATACAAATGTCATAAAATCGCAATGTAATACAAATCATGATTTCACCATAATACTCAATGGTATGCATGGTACACCACAACCAAGCTGCAAGGGTTGCTAAGGGTCTGTGACAGTGTTCGGTGTGGTAACTAGGAATTAGTAGTCAATGCCATGCAAATGAGGCAGGTAATAGTGAATCGCAAACGTCCCACCGGACTAAGGATGTACCATACGGCGCAGCGCTACAACACCGAGGAGTGGTTTAGAGGTATATATGACAACAGCAGTGGGGTGTGCCACCGTAGCTGTAAGCACATTGGAGCAATGCAAATCTGGCCTGGCTGTTGCTAAGCAAAGCTGCAGGACAGGGGTGGGGAGGTAGGTATAGCATTGTTTAGCTGAGAGCACATATGGTGCCCGAAAGCGCATGTGTATGGGGATGAAAACATGCCCGAAACCCGGTAAGCAGACGCACGCGCCGCGCACCATAGCTCAAACAGGAAGGTCAGGGGAAGAAAATAAGGAAATGCCGCAGTAGGGTAATTGGGGTACAACTGAGCAATTAACACCTATTAACTCACAGCGGGCAATCGACGGCAGCTGACAAGTCTGCTCACAGAAACCTGCAAAACAGAATAGGGGATGTGTCAGAATGCAAACAAAAGAGAACTGTCATAGCAGAGCAAAGCAAACCTGCAGTAGACCGGCCATAGAACACATTACGCAAGATAAGCGAGGTTTAGGAAAGTACAAATGAAAGCAGGCTGCTGGATGCATGCCAGAAAATGGGAGGTGAAATGTGAAGAAATGTAAAGGGAAGGGCAAGAGGTAATCCATAGCAGCCAAATGTAATTCAACACCAAAGGCACCACAATAGTAGTTCCTGTCATAAAACACATAAGATACCCTGTAGCTATGATAGTACATACACACTCTATGACATCATCAGTGTTCACAGCGCAATAGTATAAAGTGTGAAAGCACCTCACACACACCTGTGTATTCCCAAACACTGCGCCATAGGTGTAAACATACGGGGAACTTTTACAATGTACATGTTGGGAGCTGCCATAGCTGTGATTCATCACCATGTGTTAGTGACTGAAGGTGTTGTGGAGGATGATGCTGACAACCACCGCAGGCCCCGGAGGAGGAGAAGAGTGTTCAGACTAAGGGTAACCTACCAGGGGCTACATGATCTGGAGATAGCAGAGCATTACAGGGTGGACAGGGACATCTTACAGCAAATAGTTGAGCTGTGCCGGCCACACCTGAGATCCAGAAACAACAGAGGGGAACCCATCCCAGCAGACATGAAGGTATGTGTAAGCTAGCGAATACTAGCCACAGGTACATTTCAAAGGCTAACTGGAGATATAATAGGGATCTCACAGGCATCAGCATCCAGGGTACTACACCAGTTCCTGGATGCCATGTTACCACATGCCAATGAGCATATATACTTCAGGAGGAGTTGGCCAGCAATATGCATCTCTTCCACCATGTGGCACACTACCCGGAGGTACTGGGTGCGATAGACTGCATGCACATACATATCAAGTCACCACCTGGTGAGCATGATAGGCACTACATAAACCACAAGGGATACTACTCGATCAACTGCCAGGTCGTGTGCAATGCCCAGGGCATTATCATGGATGTGTGTGCTGGCAGCCCTGGAAGCTACCATGACTCCCATATCTGGCATTCCTCACAGCTGTATCAGGTATTTTTCAGGGGGGACATCTCACATGGCCAACTTGTGGGGGATGCTGGCTATGCACTGGAGCTGTGGATGATGACTCCCATCAGAAATGCACACACACACCCATGCAAGAACGCCATAATGAGGCACACGCACAAACCAGAATCATCATAGAGCGTGTTTTTGGGATGCTGAAATTATGGTTCCATTGCTTGGACATATCTGGTGGAGCCTTGAAGTACTCTCCAGGCACGTGTGCCCACATCTTCATAGTATGTGCCATGCTACATAATATGATCCTGCAGAAACAGCTGCAGCAGGAACATAATAGTGAAGGCCCTCACAGCCCACCACAATTGCCAAGGCCATCACTGGCACAGAGGGATTCAGACCACAAACACCCTGTGCCAGCCCCAGTAGGCAGACGGAGGTGTGCCCAATATGCCTATGCCTTGACAAAGAGGGAACGTATTGCACATACTCTGACAGTGTAGGCCCCTACGGACTGACACACCTCTCCACCTGCACACACAGTAAAATGGATGGCACACAAACACGACCACCTGTAAATTGTAATGTATAGGTGGCCTACTGTGTGAATCCTACATAGGCAGCCCTCAACCATTGCACACACAACAGCTATTGGAACAAGGAATGCCAACACCTGAACAGTACATGCACCAATCAGCATATGTTGGTACTGTATGTATAGGTTCCTAGGTACATCGGTAGGCACACGCTCGATTGTCAGAGGCCATTCATCAATCGAGGCAAACAGTGTCTGCAGTCAACACCACATCGAGTAACTAACTGATCCTCAGTGGAGCAGAGCCAATTGCGGGATCCATGTGTGTAATCACTGTTCCCCACACACTCTGCATTGATTTCCTGGTGTGTAAATGAGGGGCTTCATACAATGTAATCATGGATGTAGTGGCAAAGCATGGGGTGTACCCATGACAGGTATCTGTCACCCCAGCATGCTCCACCTATGGTTGTGTGAAGGTGTAGCACATTATAGTGTGTGGCTCACTGTGACATACATTCCCAATGCTGGAGCACATCCATTAAACATCACTTGGACATACCATTAATAGATCTCATCCATATGTAAACTAACTGAGTTACCCATTTGATTGCAGTATGGAGTAACAGCCATAGTACAGTCCACATACAAAACGCCATAACACGTGTACAAATCCCAGATGCCCAAGTGATAAATGCACTGACTGTTGTGCATGTTCCCGGTACCACGTCCTGCAAGGGACATTACTTAATCCTGAAGGCACGAATAATGAATGGTGGATGGAGGTCATCAGATCAGGTTTAGCACATGTTAGTGGGAATATGCATTGCCCAGTGCTGGTAAGTGTCGTTTAAACATGACCATATGGATATGCGCGAAACAGGGCTAAACTTCTCTGAATATCACACAGATCACGGTCAGTGATGTCCAGAACAGGTGAAACTAGCATTATTCACCCCTGTACTAATAGTGCCTGCTCTGAAGGGTTAAACGACCACTGCCAGGAGTAGAACACGCAATCATGTACACAAGCACCTAACACTAAGCTACCCAAGATGTACCAACGGCAGGTGTGTAATGGGACAGGTTCAAACACAAACGTGCAGAGTCCAGGAAGCAGTATACACCGACATGTACACAATGAAAGGTGTATTCTCACTCTCACTCTCTTTCTCTCTTATATATATATATATATATATATATATATATATATATATATATATATATATATATATATATACATACATGTATATAATAGAGATAGAAAGGGAGATAGAGAGATATATGTTGATATATACGGATTCACCTATATCTGAAAATATATAGATAGGTCAATGACATGTACACAACCATGGAGGTAGAAATAAATAGGATACTGCCAACTATGGAATGTGTCACATACCGACACGAGTAATCAAGAGGCTTAAAGACTGAAAGAACACAGTACCAGAACACTGGAACCACTTGTAATATTATCACGATATTAAGGGACATTTAGTTATTGCTGCCGGTGTTGCAGTCCACGTAGGTACTGTGTTCAACTGTGTTTGTGATTGCTGTAGTCTGTGTATGTGTGTGTTGAGGGTGCCGTGTGCATTTCTGTGGGACTGTAATGTGTGTGTGTGTGTGTGTGTGTGTGTGTGTGTGTGTTTGCATCGTGTGTCTGTTACTGCTAACTCGGAGGTAGAGCAGTATGGTAGGTGTGGTCATAGTTGGCCGTAGGCATACGGTACCACCTGTCCCACTTTAAGAGGGACAGCCCCTCCATGGGCAGTTGTGTCCTGACAAAAAATATTAAAAAGGGCAAATGTCCGAGATTGTAGGACATAATTATGCCCCATGTATTATGTAACAGTTGCATTAAATAGTTATGCCTGTATCTACAAAACGTAAACGTTACATGAAACCTGATAAGTAGCTAAAGTGCTACAAGAATAAGTATGTATTCAGGATAAAAGTATGTTCTACCCTGTGTACTGACCGTGGGTATGTGTCAGCCTGTAAACACCAATGTGTGTCCTGCAAATGTCCCACTATGGCCATTTGAAAAGGTGGCAACCCATGCCAAAGAGGCTCAGTCACCAACACAACTGCAATGAGTGCAAATATCTGTGACAGAAATACATGAGACAGCTGTCATTTAGTAACATTCTTTTACATATCACTGTATTTCCGGAGGTATGGAAGTATCAGCCTCACCTGTATACTATATAGAAACCAATTAACAATGGCTCAATGTATAAGCCCGTAACAACTATAGTTCAGTCTACTAAGTGACAGGTCTTCAATTAGGGAAGAAGCCCACACACATATATGGAATATGTAGGAATGCAGTCCCCACAAACCTGTATATGCTATGTACACCCACCTACATTTCCCCCACACCCAAAACAATTGCAATACAGACTGTAATAACATCACAAACGTCTACTCACTCAATTACATCTGCAGAACCGTTAACATACCTTGTGAGAGACACATTTGTAAAGGTGCCATGTGAAATCGTAGCTGTTGTATAATGGAACAGACGGCGATGTTACAGGATTTGTTTGCTATAGTCCCTTATCAGATGGTTGAGATGACAGGTACACTCACATGTAGAACCACATACTCTAGCCATCACACACAATCCACGGGGGACATGAATTCAAAATATCCGTGTCTCTACAAATATCAGTTGCAATTCCTCACAACAAAACACATACAGGCCGTCTCCCCGAAGGTAGGGCAAAAGGGAAATGCCTAAGTGGAGAATTAAATTATACCCCACTGTTGCCGCGTAATTGGCGAATGGAGTAGCTGCACAGCTGATGTGCATGTAATTATTTACTCAGGAACACCAATTGGCGGCAGGAAACCACATGTTACAGGTATCAACGTATATAAGGATGACTTGCCATATATTCAAACCGTATGCTCATACCATAGAACCGTTTAAACAGTAAAGGTGTAAGAGAGATATTTACGAAGATTCAGAACGCTAACAAGGTATGTAGAACACTCAGTATGTTAGTGTACGTAGAGCCTTTATTGTATTAATTAAAAGTGCACGCAATGCATAAAGTGGGAAAAGGTATTCTGTAGTGATGTCTTGTTGAGCATAGCAACGCTTGTAGAAATTGTGTGTCCTGCTGTGGGCCACAAGGTAAACATCACATACACCACAAGGGATGTTACATGAGGCTTTAAACAGAACAATTCCACACCACCTGCCGTCAGTGGTAGGGTATGTCGAACAAGTACGTGCCATAGCAGGGATAGTATATGTTGATATACCGTCACAGTAGGCATGTGTATGGGCATATAACGACAATAACATGCCTAAGGTGGTCCTGCTGTGCAAGTATGCTTTGCATTATGGGATAATGTGTAAAATATGTGTAATGTACAGTATTGTAGGTAGATATGTCAGATATTCTACACAGCACAACTGTTATATCATGCTAACAAAAGGTATCATCAATTAGCATGCACGATACACAATAACAGGATACATATGGCTTGTAGTCACGGGACACTGTAACAGCATGATAGCTAATCGAAATGGAAGAGCAACTCAATTAACCATGCACAAAGGACATGTAATAGCTTCACATGGTTTGGCTTATCCTTTCCCAAAAGCGTATTTGGGAGTGGATTTGGCTAAGGGTAATACAACAGCCTCTTCTCAATTTACTAATGAAAATGTGAACTGCAACAGGTTTAATAGTGATGGGAATGAGTATGATACAGAATTTCCACCCCTGAGAAGATCCAAAAGGATTTTCAACAGAAATCAGGTTAGACAGGAACATGATTTTTTAGGATCCCGGGGGGAAGGTGGGCCGAGACCCAAATACAGAAACCCCTACTACAGGAGGAAGAACAGTTACCAGTAGTTTATGATAACAGAGATAACCAAGATGTGAACAATGATGATGGGATTATTGAATCTGACAACATTGTTTTTTTGTACAAAGGTTTTAAGATTTTTAATTATGCATATTTCCCTATTTGTAAGGATCTTTTTCACCTGCTAATGAAGGGAATGAAATTTGTACCCTCTAACAGAGATGAAATCAGTAAAATTTTAACTGACTTCAAGATTTTTGTTAGAAAATTGAATTTAAAATGTTTGAATAGAGATAAAGCAAGCATTGACAGCAAACGGAATTCTGTTATTTATAAAAAAAGTTGTTGGAATCCCCCCCTTTTACCTATTTTGCATTCCTTCGAAAATATTACTGGACAGGAGATTTTTAAGACCATACGGACCCACATTTATAGGAAACATAATTTTACCCTGGCTGAGAAAAAGCTACTTTTTGAGTTAAGGGACAACCGGAATGTCAGATTTATGAAACCGGACAAGGGTGGGGGTATGGTTATTGCAAATATGGTTGATTACAAAAATAAAATTACCAATATGTTGAATGATAATACTAAATATGAAGTTGTCTCCAGGAATGAAATTCATATAAGCTATCGAAAGACACAATCTTTTTTGGAGGACGCCCTATTGCAAGGAGTCATTAATGAAGAGGTTTTCAATTTTTTACATGTGGAACATCCCGTTACACCTATTTGTTTTGGTATTCCTAAAACTCATAAAAATTTGGAAGACCCACCATATAGGCTTATCATTTCTGGACATAACAGCATTACTTATTCCTTGGGGGGTTTTATTGATCGAATGGTTAAACATGCCTTGGCCCCATTAGATTATGTACTTCTTGATTCATGGGATTTTTTAAGGAGAATTAAGAATGAATTTTTTAACAAAGATATTTATTTTTCCACTATTGATGTGGTTGATCTTTTTACCTCTATCCCCCATGAGGTAGGACTACAATTTTTTAATGATGTTTTGGTAAATAAAACAAATCTGAGTGGTAGCTTGATCAACTTCATAACAGAATTAATGGAATTAGTGTTGAAAAAT
The DNA here is from genome assembly GCF_019279795.1 of Protopterus annectens. Taxonomy (NCBI): domain Eukaryota; kingdom Metazoa; phylum Chordata; order Ceratodontiformes; family Protopteridae; genus Protopterus; species Protopterus annectens. The sequence continues at coordinate 202,891,189 of NC_056726.1, read as the reverse complement.
AATTTTTTTTTACCTTTGAGGGGGAATTTTATAGACAGGTTCAATGGGTAGCCATGGGTAAAAGCTGTGCCCCCATTTTTGCTAATTTAGATTTATATGGGTGGGAGAATCAGTTTGTTACTACCTCCTGCTACAGAAATGAATGGCACCTTTAAGGTTTTTAGATGACCTATTAATTTTGTGGAAGAAGGATACATTTTTTGAATCATTTCTAAATTATATCAACACCATATCTGATTATTTTAAATTTACGGGAAAAGGTAATTGTAATGAAATCAACTTTCTTGATGTAAAAATATTCAAGGATGGTATCAACCACTCATTTCAATCCAGGGTGCACAGGAAATCCACTTTTTCCAATGACTACCTTGAATTTTCAAGTAACCACCCCCCCCCCAATATCAAGAGAAATATAGTTAAGGGGCAAATGGTCAGGGTTGTAAGGATGTGTTCCAAAAGGACCCTGGTAGAGGAAGGGACTAAATTAGTTATGGATATGTTCCTGCATAGGGGATATCCACTAGATTTTGTAGAGAATATTAGGGACCAAGTGATGAACAATTGGAATGATAGATATAAACCATTATTAGGGGATGATGCAGAAACCATAAATGTTAACCAAAGTGAATGTAAGGATTTTTCCCAAGCTATGGTTATTACATATGGAGAAACATCAAATGAGGTGAAAAAGATTATTAAGAATAATTGGGCAATGTTTAAGGGAAACAGAGATCTATCTAATGTATTAGGACCTGAACCCTTATTTACCTACAGAGTTGGTAGTAGCTTGAAAAATATTTTGGAGAATAAACCTAATCTGAAAAGCAGGAAGAAAGGTACCCACAAATGTGGTTCATGTGACTATTGTGGATACATTAATGAAAGTCCTAGGGTTAGATTAGGTCCCTATGGCATTGATGTTAATTTTGTAGCTGGTTCATGTGTTACAACTGGTGTTGTCTATCTCGCTATTTGTAATTCCTGTCCTTGTTATTATATTGGCAAGACAGAAAGGAAATTAAATCGTAGGATTTATGAACACTGTTGCAGTATTAATAAGAAGGATGAAAATAATGCATTATACAAACACATCAAAGTGAATTCCCTTCATAGTTTTAAATTTGGTATATTGGAAGTTGTGCAGGTAGATTTTAGAGGGGGGATTGGACTAACAAACTACTGAGGGCCGAAACCAAATGGCAACTTAGATTAAATGGTGCTGAATTTCCAGGGTTAAATGATGCTGTCAGTATCAAACCAGAATTAAAGTTCAGGACTTGCAAATTATGATACAACAACCCCCCAGATTTCACTAGTTTTATATAAATTAGTTTTATACAAATTCTTTTTAATAAAGTTTTGAACTATTAACAAATATATTTGTATTTTTGTAATACATAGTTTCATAATCCACAGCCTTTTATATGAAATGCTATTACTGTCTTTTTAAATTACAATTGGTTTGGTCATATGATTTACAAGGAATTGTATAAAATGAGAACTTTTGTAATATTTATTTGTTCTGATGAAGTTATTTTGACGAAAGCGCTTAACCTCTATTATTGTTTTATTTCCAGTATTTGTGTTCAGTTTATTAAAATCTTTTCACTACTTGTTTTTGGGGACTAGTTATTGGCACCTTAAGCAGCTTTTCATTTTAAGATATGTCAGATATTCTACACAGCACAACTGTTATATCATGCAAACAAAAGGTATCATCAATTAGCATGCACAATGCACAATAACAGGATACATATGGCTTGTAGTCACGGGACACTGTAACAGCATGATAGCTAATCAAAATGGAAGAGCAACTCAATTAACCATGCACAAAGGACATGTAATAGCTTCACAGGTACATAGTGAGGTACTATGCTGTAGGCAAGTCTATGTGTAAGCCCAACTACAGTGTTTACACCGGCGGCACCTCTCTAGGGTAGTGTCCTGTCTGTGAACAGCAGAGCCATGTGTTACCTGCACCTCTGTACAGTACAGCCACTGCAGTGATCCCTGGTGTATCAGTGTGACCGCCTACAGAGTCACCTATGACCGGTGTGTTGGGTATGTTATAACACCCTATTGGCTGTAGTTGATGGGCACACATGAGTCTGTGGGCTATAAGTAATTGTTGTTGTGTTTGGTAATGGGGGCTGCCTCTGGTGCCTACACAGAGTATGGAGAGGTTCTGCAAATGTCGTACTCATACTATGTGTGGCCTGTGGTGGTGGAGATCTAGTGAGACTATGTGATGAGTGGGGTGTGTTGCAAATGTTAAACATCCCCACATGAATGTCAGGTCCAGTCTGGGTTGGTGAGAGCATTACCCCCAGCATGGCCACATATGTGCATCTCCCACAGGCTGTAGTGTCGTATGTTGGGAGGTGAGCAATGACTGTGTACATGAGACAATTGCTCTATTGCCACATGTTTGTCATATTCATCATATAGACAGGCAATAGCACTGGTACGTGACACTTGGACATGCCTGTATATTCAACCATGTCTCACAAGATATGTGAGTTATGTGTGTACAATAGCTGTTGTACTGTAAACAAGCTGAAAATGAAAGGGCAGACAGTGTACTTGTAAGACATGAGTTGGAATGGGTGCTATAATAATCAGTAGCTCATGAAGTGCTCACATGTTCTGCACAAGTGCTGAGCATGAATACGCAATACAGATAGGGTGTTTGGATAATATCAACCCACTGTAACCCACAAGTGGAGACGACAGTCATAATTGGAGGCACTGCACTATTACCCTGCTGAGTATGGTCTGCATGTCTATGAACCTTTATCAACGTAGATGTTAGCAGTACAGAAGTAGATGACAGTATGGATGATTTCACACTGCATAGCATACCTGTGACAGGTCATAGGGCATCATCACCCATACCGTGTTCCAGCTACACTGAGTATACTAGATATACCTTTGTTTGTCACAGGAGTGTTCTACCAGTGGCCTGTTGACATGTGCATATCACACCAGTGGCAGCTACTGTAAAACAGGTTTAATGTTGTGTACTCCCCCCTCAGTGAAGCCCATACCACACAGACAAATGGGACACATCTGTGTATGTAAGGATGTGAATGTCCATGACCTCGGAGAAATAGCTGTCTTAGTGTTGTGGACAACATACAGAATGGGCTTTGTGGGTGAGGTGTGCGACATATGTGGACAATCTGACAGCTGATAATAGCATTGTCACTGCTAGGTGAATAACCCTGTACCCATTAACTACCACCTAGGCAGCGGTCAACATTATGGACACTGTGTAAGGGATGGTGCTGTACTGTTCACCTCCCTGAGTTGGTAACATCTCCAGGCCTATTAGGTAGTCATACCAGACACCCATGTCATGACAGGGTGCCATCCATGAGCATGGAGATCATTGCACAGGCATACTCAGCACTCGGGTGACCAATGTCGGATCACATATCACCTTTAAGGGGTATTGGCCATGTGTGGATGGGCGATACCAGCCTTCACAATCCTCACCTCCACTATGCAGCATGCTGGCTACCTTGCATAAAGACATGTGCTACACTGTGATGTTGGACATGCTACACATACATATCCTGATCTGAAAGACATACATCATGGACAGCGACCATCCTACTTCAAGGATCGCCACATGCTGGACAGATCCCAATGCCATACATGTTACATACTCCTGCCATACCATGCAACCCTGTCCATCAAAGCTGCACATGTCATCTCTGTCATACATGGTGCAATGACCGCATGGTAGATGTATTATTAACTGTCTGGATCAGTAATGTGGCACCAATGCACCTTGCGGTGGCAAAATGGCTGTCGGATACAGCTAGAAAACCTTGCCCGTACATGCCATAGTTGATAATCATCCCTGCAAATGACGTCCGGCTAGCCATTGTCCCATGTCTATCACATGTGCAACACAGGCGATATGTGGCAGGATGTTGAACTGCTGTACAGTGCCGTGTAGATGTATATGGCAAAACACATGCATGTAAAGGTCTCTGTGTGTATGTGTGCATTGTTACTGCTCATGTTCATTAAGGCAGTGTATGTGTTGATATGTGACATATACACAGCATCAAGGTCAACAGCATTACTGTGGACACATCCAGGCATGTGCTGATAGGTAAGAACACCAGTACAGGCAAACAGACATGCCCCTATCAAGACAGCATTCACATGGAGTATGAACAATGTAATGAGGTGACACACATATATGGTGATGAAATCCAATGCATAACGGGTGTTACATATGTGTGACACAAACATGGCAGTCATGTCAGTGTCATGATGATTTGCAAAAATAACTGTTCAGATGTACTAGATTTAATACAAATGTATGTGCAGCTGTATCTCTGTACATCTCTGTGATACTGTGACCTGTCTCCATCATTATGTCTTCCAGATAATGCCTCATCCACGTCGGCCAGCGTATAGCCGCCAGGAGGATGATGCCTTCATCCCGTACCTCCATGAGAACTATGAGGTGTTGTTCAGCCATGTGCCACAGCTTGCCCAGCAACATGACGACCTGTAGCAGGACATTCGCAGGAGGGTTAATGATGTGGGTGGCCACAACCGCACCTACCAGCAGGTGCGCAGACACTGCATGGACCTGATACGGCATGCGAAACAGCGTGCCAATGCAATCGCCAGGGAACAAGGTGGAACAGGTGATGGACCACCAACCCAGCCCCCACTCACACACACTGAGGAGCTACTGGCCTGCCTGGGGACACCCTCAGACCAGCATCCACAAACACTAACTGCCATCGTGGATATGGATGTCTCCCAACCAATGAGCCTGGAGTTGCCTGGTAAGTCACTACTGCACATATGACTATTATATCCCGTTTAGTTGCATGTGTCACTGTACAATATGTAATGTAACATCATATGCAAGGTATGTTTACACACATGCCACATACTACAGTATGCTACCCTGTGTATGCACACATGTGCATACTATATGCTATTATACAGGCGAATGTGTTAACATGCACAGTGCACCCTGTGGTTGTCATACAGCCATGGATAATGTTCAAACTGCTGTGTCACCCCTATACAGGTACCTCTGGCATGCTGCACAGACATCAGTCCATTGCAGGTGAGACAGTTATCAGTATCAGGCATGTTAATGCATATATCTTTACACCATGTGGCCAGTTAACACATGTACACATAATGTATGGTCCAGTCACGATATACAGGTCACATCTTTCATCATTCATACTGGCTACCCATGTGCAAGATATACAAACTAAATGAAACACCAACATGAAACCACAGTACCTGTCATTGCTAGATGTGTGGACAGCTGTGCATACAACGGTGGAGGTGTTCAGTGTAGGCATATGCACTATACATTGGAACAACACGTGTGGTACGCAAACAGCCCACAGGAGTCACCATTGTGTAATATGCCCCTGCAATGGGTGCTCACATTGTGGTGTGCCATCTGACATGTCCCAGACATGTAATGTTCCGGCTGCAATATTGTCTCACTATCCCATAGTACATACCCCACATACCAAACATCCAACCCGTTGTCTGCATAGCCCTGTGGACAGTGACATATCTGACATCTATGAGTGTATGTCATATGGGACAACACAGACATGTGAGATAAACGGCCATCACAAACATTTGGCCAACACATGTTCACACATGGCCATGGAGGATAGCCAGAGACATGTAGCCACACAGTAGTTGTGATGTGTATACACCCTGTTGCACATTGTCCACACATGGTCCAACTATAGCCTTAGTTGACTGATTATATAGTTGATATGGAACACTGGACATCCTAAATGCCTGTGGACAGCTAGTGGAGGTGTCACTTAATTCGACCATATAAGATGTGTTGAACATCATGACTGTGTCATAGCATGACAGTAGTCACCTGTACAGCTTCCACAGACATTGTCATCACATCAGGCCACAGATACCGTACATTTCCCTTGCTGCTGTAGGACATCACTGTCAGCCATGCACATCGTGTTTGTGGTACATTAATGTCATGTGGGACATGGTGTATTGACAAGTCTGCCATGTGTGGACATGGTTGCCAGGCAGCTAAGACTTTGTAGTAGTTGTGCAGGGGTATCATCCATAGGTCTTCCAGTGACCTGTCACATGACACAGCATGGTTTGGTGTGTATACACCTGAGCAACATGGGTCACAATCCACAGTTATGTAATGTGTATGCACGCAGTTATGGCTATGCACTGTGTGCATATTACACACTGTATAGCACTATAGACACCTCATAATGCCATGCAATGGCATAGTGTCTGTACTTCATACTGTATAGCAATGTAGACACCTTACACTACCCTTCAATGCTCATGCACATTTGCTAAAAAGTGCATTCTATCTGTAAGGCATACAGACAACACTGGAATGTGATACCCATTACAACACTGTACATGTGTCAGGACACCATTGTGTCAGAAATGTATGCATGTCAATGCACACATCAGCAGATTACATGTCAAGGTCACTTCAGCCATGTGTACTGTTAAGGTGTGCTGGTCCACATGGTGTATCACAGGGATGCATGCTTACTACCATGATTGTGTAAACTGCATGGCTACTGATATGACACCTGCGTGCTGTTGTGTGCAACCCAGGGAGGTATGCTAACTACCACTATTAATGCCTGAGCTGCATGCTGTCTGCTGTATGACATGCATGCTGCTTGCTGTCTGCTACTGATATGACACCTGCTTGCTGTTGTGTGCAACCCAGGGAGGTATGCTAACTACCACTATTAATGTCTGAGCTGCATGCCGTCTGCTGTATCACATGCATGCTGCATGCCGTCTGTCAAATCACATGCATGGTGTGTCTGTGTGTCTGTGTGTCTGTGTGTCTATTGTAATGTAGAGTATTTCTTTGCATTCACAGGTGATGTAGGTGCGTTACCCTCCTGCGGTCCATCTGATGTTAGTGTCCCCACAGATACTAGCAGTGATGAACATATGCATGAGGTACAGGCAGGGTTGTCAGGGGCTGAATCTGTGCCAATGGTTGCCATCCCAGGTATGTCTCCCTCTTCCCTGCACACAGTTCTCATGCCAACACATACCCCATCACCAGTGGCCATAGAGGAAGGACAGTCAGCATGTGTTAGCTCAGAACAGGAATGTGTGGTGGCTACTGAAGGTGTGTCTCCACACCATGGTGTCAGTGTAATGACTGCAGATGTGCCACACAGGCATGTGGCCAGTGCTGCTTGTAGGAGGACCTCTGGCAGACATGCACCTGCAGGACAGAGCGCAGCAGCTGGTGTCACCAGATGCATGGTGCAGACTGTAATGGTGGCACAGGCACATGCTGAACGGCAGAACAGTGAAGGGCGGAGGCTTCAGAGGGCTGTTATCCGTACTCTAAATGACAACATCCAGACATTGGCAAATGCTCAACAGCAGATTGCTGATGTTCTGGACAGGCGATTGGGTGACATGGTTGGAATCCTTGACCATGGCATGGCAATCCACGAGCGTGAGCTGTCTGTGCTGGAACATCTGGTAGGAGTGAGGAGTAGGCCACGTGGATGTAGGCCAGCTACACCACCTAGTGCAGATTAACGTGAATGAGCCACCTCACATGCCCGCTCCCATAGTGCCGGTAGCAGTAGCAGTGCAGCTGGTGCTGCGCTGTCCACACCAGGACAAAGCAGGCCACGGGGATGTGGCCCTGGACGTTCCCAGTGGTGACACGGTTCCAGTGGACTAGTGTCATCGGACAGTAGCCAATCTGTACCTCCACGTGGTAGTGCCCGTGCAACCCCAGGCAGGCACAGGTCACATGGCCATGGCCGGACACAGTGAGCTTTACATCCTGGTCTGTACAATCTGGAGCTGTCAATAATATCCCTGTGTAGGCCTGACAAAAGGCAGAACTGTTTCCACACAAACATGCACACAGCAGAAACATCTGTAGGGCACCGCAACACCCACATGCATATCAACCACACATGTCCAATCAGATCACCGGACCTTACCCACACACATGATGTCATCCACTGGTGCAGCCTATACCCCTGGCAAACATTATCACCCTGTGCATATGATGATGCCTGTGCCGCATCCCTGTCATCCACACCATCGGTGCAGGGACAGGCTCATATGGTCTGATGCACAGGGTAACAGAATAGTGAGATAAGTGTATATGACATTAGTTGTGTACTGTTGACACGCACCAGACATACCATGTAGTAAGGTTTATAATGCATTGGTATATGTTCACAGTATGTGTGTTGGTAACAATGGTAACAGCATGTTGGTAATTATGCCCTGCTTCCCTCCTTAAGGTCCAATTGTATGTGCCATTACGTTACAGTGTTTGCAATTGGAGTGCATTGTTGTATGTTCACAGTATGTGTCTTGGTAACAACAGTAACAGCATGTTGGTAATGATGCCCTGCTTCCCCCCTTAAGGTCTACTTGTATGTGCCAATAAGTAGCAGTGTTTGCAGTTTCACGTGTAACTGTGGAGTACTCACAGGCATGTATGGCAATACCAGAATGCTATTCGTAGCCTCAACCTCACTGTTAGGCTACCATTCCACAGATGTCCACACATCTACTGATCCAGAAGCATGTGGACAGTTTAATAGGCTACAGTGGCTAGAGACGTGACATCCATACCAGGTCACATCACAGGTATGTTGACATGGTGCGGGGGGTTTACACAGCGGTCTGGCCGATGATAACATTAGAGGCAACTTGATAGCATGAGGCCTCACTGTGTAGCAGTAATACCCTGTCACATTACAGGATGAGAACACACATAAACATACACTGAAACACACAAACATGCCCATACTCATGGCGTCAACAACACTATAATGCACACTTGATGGTGTTGAGGTGAGGACCCCTGCTTATGTGGTAATCACCCTCACAGTACAGTACACCCACACGACGTGACACAGAGAATGAACATGTACAGGTCGCCAGTAAGGCTGAGACCAATGGCATCAACAGAGTAGTAGACTACATCACCATGAGGGGTTAGGAATCCTGTCTGTTCTGTATGGTAGAATACACCCTCACTCCATGCACCAGACAGCCATACATACATACATACACACACACACACACACACACACACACACACACACACACACACACACACACACACACACACACACACACACACACACACTGTGGAGTCCACAAATGTCATTCACATACAGATAGCTGACGTGTGTGATACACACCACCCCTGCCTATGTCATGCTTTCCACAATGCAGTATGTACAGATCTCTACAACAGTGTACAGGGGTGTGTAACAACTGGGATGTATTCCCCACCATATGTGGCATATATGGTCACACAAGAAAACACACATGGCAGTACTGTATATGATACACCTGCTATATGATGATACTTCTGACAGACATGCAGCAGTATTGGCTGCAATATGTGTACCAACGCTACCTTCGGCAATTGTGCTACTATATGCACATGGGAGGATGTAAGTGTTACAGGTGTCAAGTGACTTACAGTCAGTAACACCCTGACTGCTGTGTAGGTTGTATGTCTTCACCATCAAGTAACAGTAACATAGCATATTGTTTGCACATGTAATGGTAGGATGGCTTGTGACACACCTGTGAGCCATCTTCGGCAAACATCCATCTGCAAATGTGGGTCACCACTTTATGTACACACATCCATCCATACCTGATGTACATCCTACCGTACTGTCAGTATTTCACCATATACAGGTGTCAATGATGGGGCTGCATTGCAATTGCATGTTGTAGTTAGGCACAGATGAATTACATACATCAGCTACTGCACATGCATGGTAGCTGCATGCACACAACTACATGTACATGTGTGTTGGTCCTACATGCCTGTCATGTAGCCATGTTTGTATGCATTGCAATTGGTGGACATGTGTGATGACATACATAACACATAGACTTGTATGATATGATGGTTGTCATGGGTAACTAGTACAGAGGGAATGTTACCTCGGTCAACATTGCTACCTTATGTACTGTTAGCATTCAACAGCCATGGACCTACCTTCCATGTGCATGCATGTGATTGCTGTAGCCACTTGTCGGCATGGAGGACAGCAAAAGCTATGCTATGTACATATGTGTTGTGTGTGTGTATGGTCCATGTACATATCCAATGTGATTACATGTATGTCGTATCCAAACATGTGTGTTCTTTGGTGTACAGCGACGGTCATCTGTTACAGCTGTGTAAGACCCAGGGCCGCTGTTATGTGTAGAGCCGACCTGGTTATGAACAGTGGTATCATTGCATTGCATAACACATGATGGAACCCTGTCAGTACATGTGTAGTCTGCACAGTTGCTGTAGACCTATGTACAGTCCACTGGTCATGAGTCACATGGTGTTGTGGTAATGTATGGATGTGTGTTGCTGGTCCAAGGACATGGTGATGTCTGAGGGCTACATAGTACAATGTGGCATTTACCTCTGTGATCTGCACCTGAGACATCTGTGATGGCTCTTGAGTGTGTACTGGTCAGTACATGTGAGTGGCCTTCATGTACGTGGGGACAGTAACACCATACTGTGCCCTTCCATGTTTAGAATCTGTGTGCATGCAAGACAGCCCTTTGCTACTACTAAGTGTGTGAGCATGCCCAGTACGCCGTTGTGTAGATGGACACACAGTACATTCCAAACTGTGCCCTTCCATGTTTAGAATCCGTGTGCATGCAAGACAGCTCTTCGCTACTACTGTGTGAGCATGCCCAGTACGCCATTGTATAGATGGACACACAGTACATTCCAAACGGACGTGTGATACTAAGTGTGTGAGCATGCACAGTGACACCTTGTGTCGGTGATGTGCCTCTGTGTATGGGCATGGCCATTGACATCCTGTATAGTGATGGTAGTCATCCAGGCAACAGATGTCCATACCCCACGTCAGGATGGATTCCTACATTGAACACACTGGTTAACTGTCTTGAAGGGTGTACTGTCTGTGGCGCGTCTTGTATCTATGTAGTGTTGTAATAGTGCTCAGTAGATAGGCAGTTGGTCCGCTCACACCACTGCTGTGTGTTTGTCTACATCTACCTTGGGACAGTAATATGCTTTTAGACTGCACACTCTCTATACATTCCCTATCGGCATCTTTGCCTTTGCGGATGATGTCATCCACCTAGAAGTATGCCTCTGGGAGTGCTGTGTTCCAGTAATCTCAGTAGCGTGTTCTGTAACTGCGTAATGCTGTAGTGTGATAAGGTAGTTAGGTGTATGTTCGACTCCCAGCCCTGCCAAGTGTGTGTCTGTGTGTGTGTGTGTTTCCAGCTGCCTGGGGACAGAGTAATGCTTTTAGACGGCTCACTCCCCATACATTCCCTATCGGCGTCTTTGCCTTTGCGGATGATGTCATCCACCTAGAAGTATGCCTCTGGGAGTACTGTATTCCAGTAATCTCAGTAGTGCATTCTGTAACTGTGTAATGCTGTAATATGATAAGGTAGTTAGGTGTATGTTCGACTCCCAGCCCTGCCAAGTGTGTGTGTGTGTGTGTGTGTGTGTGTGTTTCCAGCTGCCTGGGGACAAAATAATGCTTTTAGATGGTTCACTCCCCATACATTCCCTATCATTGTCTTTGCCTTTGCGGATGATGTCATCCACCTAGAAGTATGCCTCTGGGAGTGCTGTGTTCCAGTAATCTCGGTAGCACATTCTATAACTGCGTAATGCTGTCATGTGATAAGTTAGTTAGATGTATGTTCGACTCCCAGCCCTGCCAAGTGTGTGTGTGTGTGTGTGTGTGTGTGTGTGTGTGTGTGTGTGTGTGTGTTTCCAGCTGCCTGGGGACAAATTAATGCTTTTAGTTGGCTCACTCCCCATACATTCCCTATTGGCATCTTTGCCTTTGCGGATGATGTCATCCACCTAGAAGTATGCCTCTAGGAGTACTGTGTTCCTGTAATCTCGATAATGCGTTCTGTAACTGCGTAATGCTGTAGTGTGATAAGATAGTTATGTGTATGTTTGACTCCCAGCCCTGCCAAGTGTGTGTCTGTGTGTGTGTGTGTTTTCAGCTGCCTGGGGACAGAGTGATGCTTTTAGACGGCTCACTCACCATACATTTCCTATTGGTGTCTTTGACTTGCAGATGATGTCTTCCACCTAGATGTATGCCTGTGGGAGTGCGGTGATGCTGGAACTTGGTAGCATGTTCTGTTACTGCATAAGGCTGTAGTGTGGTAGACTAGACAGGTAGGTGCTCGATTCCAAGGCATGGCAGGTGTGCGTGTTTGGCAGTTATACCGTATGTGTTGGTATCTGTGGGTGGCTAGCTGCGGGATGTGTTCAATGTGTTTTGTTGCTGACCTATATAGTGTCCCCAGCCTGCATATTCTGCCAAGACACTGGGTTGTCAACACATACATTTGCCAATAGGTCTGGTGAGTAACTGTCAGCAGCCCTACTCTTATCCTTGATATGGTCTGACCCATGTGACGCAACAAACACATGTGCCTTGATAGTAACAACACTACATGATGCAGGTGGCACATGTAGTTTCCTTTTCATTCTTGTCTAATACATTGCTGTCATGTGGTCCGCTGTTGTGATATAAATGCGATATCTACATATATGTGTGTGTGTGTATAAATATATATATATATATATATATATATATATATATATATATATATATATATATATGTATATGTCCATGTATATATGTATTCAAATAATATATATGATATATGTAGATATAGAGGTGGACATAGATGTGAACATATATGTCTGGGGACATCAGCAGTATTGAATGTTTGTGCCGGATGATCTGTACGTGATAACCTGGTATCTATGTATATCTGCCATGGCGTGGTGGTAATGCACATCATCTGTAGTGTGCAGGGTCATGGGTTGTAGTCGTGTAGACACCGGTTATTTTGTTGCTGGGAAGACCATGGGACATCGAATATAGTGATAGTAAGGCACCTGTTGCCAATTGTGTACGGATCTGAGCGACACTGAGCAGTGGTTATTAATTTGGAGGTTCGGTATGGGTCATATAACTGTTCATTAGAAGACTATACTATGCAGATGAGGTTGACAATAGTGTATCCCATTTTTCACCAGTGTGTGATGCTGGTCCCTGGAGTTTATGTGTGTAGTCAGCTGGGTGCAGGTCTCGAATATAGTTGACAGCATGGGAGGGGGGGGTCAGGCATACTGTAAGTACATTGCAGAACTGTGCCTCGGGAGTGCTCCTGCCTTAGCACACCTAAGGTAGAGGTGTGTCTATACCTGCCTGGTGACATTGGGAGGGATGACAGCAGTGGTGGGGTAGTCAGGGTGTACAGGCTGCACAAACAGGTGTTGATCAGCACAATCAGCAGATGACATGGCCAGCCCACACCTGAACAGTACGGTAATGCGAGCAAGCAGCATACACACAGGTTTCATCCGCACTCTACACCACCAGTATATACCTGCGGGGACTTTTCACGACACATTCCAAACAAATGAGATGGGCTGCAGCAGGCAACATATACCAACATGTGCAGGAGGCTGGGGCAGTGAGGATGTGTATGCTGCCAAACAACCCTTACTGGGGTGACATAAGACTTTCTAGACCCAGGGTGACCTACCAGGGGCTACATAGGCTGGGGATGGTGGAGCACTATGGGGTGGACAGAGACCTCCTACAGCAGCTTGTTGATCTGTGCCTGCCACACCTGACACATCAAAGATGCCGAGGGAAACACATCACAGTGGATACCACGGTATGTGTTGGCCTAGGTGTACTAGCCACAGGTACCTCACACAGCACAACTGGGGATATCATGGGTATCTCACAGGCATCTGCATCCAGAGTATTGCACCAGTTCACAGACGCCATGTCAACACATGCTAGTGAGCACGTACATGTCCTCAACACACATGAATAGTAGACCCGCAATATGCATCTGTTCAACCACATGGATGACTACCCTGGGGTACTGGGTGCTATAGCCTGCACACACATACACATCATAGCACCAACTGGTGAGCGGGGTAGGGTCTACAGTCACTGCAGGGGCATACCCTCCAACAGCTAGGCCATATGTGATGGCCAGGGCATTAGATTGCATGTGTGTGTTGTCCGCTCTGGAAGCTATGATGATTCCGGTATATGGCTTCTGACACAGCTGTAGCACACCATTGCCAATATGGACATCCTCTACAGTCTCCTAGTGGGGGATTCTGGGTAAACACTGGTGTTGCGGCTGATGACACCCATCAGCAATGCACACACACATGAACACTCACATCATACTGAGGCGGATACACAGGCAAGACATATACTTGTGCATGTGTTTGGGATGCTCAGTTCACAGTTCTGGTATCTGGACACATCCGTTAGAGCTCTGCAGTATTCACAAGCTACATGCATACAAGTTGTTATGGTATTCGCTATGCTACACAATCTTATCCTGCAGTAACAGTTGCAGCAGGTACAGCATGGGGCAGGGCCACACAGGCCAACACCACTGCCAAGGCCTGTACAGGCACAGTGTGACTTGGTGAAGGAACTACCTGAGCAGGGCACAGTCGGCAAAAGCCCGTGCACAGTATGACCTGCCCTTGGCAAAGAGGCAACACAAGGCATATGCACTGACACAGTAGGTACCCATGGATTTCCCCTCTCTGACCCGCACACAGTACAATGGATGCCAAACATGACACTACCTGTGCTCGGCCATGTACAGGAGGTGCACTGTGTGCATCCAATATAGGCAGCCCTCCAGCACTGTCCTCAAATCCAGAACACACCCAGGGTATGTCTATTGACCTAACAAGTGGCAGTTGTATTAGAATGTGTATTTACCCATTGCTATGGTATGTATGTGAGCATACAAGTGACTGTGGTGGCCAAATGTTAGGGCAGCAGACATTACACATCCATAGTGGCACCATGACCTCTGTAGCACATACGGGGGTCACAATGGTAGCCTGTAGTACACAGGGTGTTCTGACCCTCTGCAGATAATGGGCTGACCATTATGTGTGTCCATACAGCCCACACACATTCCATGCAGCTGGACAGATGTGAACCAATACAGACAAATGATATATGATGGCCTATGAATATGCCCAATGAATGACCCCAACCCCCTAAGACACACACAGACTACAGCAGGCCAGGCAGTTTGATGTAGGTTGTGTAAGCTAGGACATCCAACACCACTGTGCTGGTATTTAAAGCTGGGAACTGACGTACACTGGTATCCCTCCAACCAGCAATTTAGGTAGGTCCACGCACTGACATGGAGTACTCGGCATACCAGTACAGTGGCGGCAGATGTGTACAACTGTTGGCTGTGCCCCCCATCAAACCTACACATGTGAGAGTCATGTGCGCCACCCACGGTGCTGTGTAGGACTGTGGTTGTTGTTGGATGTCTCCCCACCCTATGCAGACATGTAGCAACTGTCAATGCCACATGACCATTAGCTACCCTGCAGACACAGCATGACACCTGTCTGTGTAGAACGGAGGGGTCAGCAACACAGTACTAACTATCTGGACATGTGACATATGCGATACAGTTGACCATACTTGGCATGCTTACACACATGATGGTATGACGGTAATGTTGGTCAACAACATGCGTAACAGTCATACTGGGCATGCTCACACACTGAAACACAGGACGGCCAGGCATGCATACACCAGTGGTCCGGACATATCTGCCAGTACATTGCTATACTGTTGGATGACTGCGCTGTATGGTGTGTGTGTGGTCTATTGTCTGTACATATGCCATGGTCTATTGTTAATTCACATGAGCTATGAGCGCAGGGTACTGCTACCAACATGTGAATAGGGCAGTTCTTTGTTTACAGACAGACCGACGCCTTTGGATATGGACTGGCTAAGGCACATTTCAGCAGGTGGAAGCAGTTGTGCGTGGGTTTGCACAGTGTTAAGCATTGCTGACCTTTGGTCACAGCACCTTATACACGTTTAGACTCCACATTTCTTTGACAGTGCACTACTGGCATACTGGTAGACAAACACGCTTACAGCCGCTTGCTCACCGACATTTCCGCTTACATTTGTCACTCATGCTGGGTGTGTGCAATCCCTTGTGATGCATATTACATTGTACTACATGACTACAGTATCGGGTATGTGTAACCATTTTGCAACAGCAGGCGTTCGACTGTACGGACTCGGCGGCCTGTCCAGTGATGTAATCATATTACATGCGTGTTCCTCAAATGATCTGCTCCCATTCTGCCTGATACATGGGAACCGATACTCTGCAATGCTGACATGTGACTTGAGTTTGTTAATGCAGCTGTCTGCCGAGTCATGCTACCGCATACCTACTGCACGTTGTCCATCTTTCAGATTGCATGACGGGAGACTGTAGGAGTGACACCTTTCCCACTTTGCATGAGACAGTCCCTCATTAGGCATATCTCATGTGACAATACCAGACCTCTCCACCAATCGGGGACACATTTCTACAGAATCAGGGACAGGTCAAGAAAACATCAGGGACACTTTTACAAAAAGTAGTGTTATTAACTTGAAACATTGACAGAATCAGAGCATATGACTCAATACAAATATTCTGAAGCAAAAGTAGTTTATAACTCTTACTTATTGTCATTAATCAGTAAGTGTGATTCACCAACTTTCCTTCAACAGTTACTAATTTTAGGAGGGATTAAGAGGGACAGAGTTAAACTTTCAGTCAAACTCAGGGACGTACCTGAAATGCAGTGACAGTTGAGAGGTATGGACAATACTCTAGCCATTGCAACTGTCCTGATTAGGGGACATTCTCATGTTGTACGTGTCTGTACTGGTTGCTTGTTACAGGTCTTGTATACCTGACATGTCGATATGTCATATTTAGTAGCATAAGCAACTTTACTGCTGCTAGACTATGCTTTGATGTATGCCGATATGTATATTTCTGTACTATGCATGGCTGTAGGTATGTTCTACCCTGGTACATCTGACATTTCTACAGACCAGGTTCCAGTTTGGCCATTCAGAATGGTGGCGGCCCTATAGACCCTATATGTAGAGCTATCATATGTGTCAAGGCAACACATACCCACAGCCAGTAGTAAACGGACGACTTCCACGATTTGCATACATTAAGGTTATTCATGTAGCATTATAATTGATAATACTGTTTCCTATTACACGTAGCTGTTACTGATACAACAAATTAATGTCTGACACCACTACACACACTATATAGCCTTCATTCCCGAACTCACAGGCCATGTGCCATAACTGTCATTTTGCAGAACACAACTACCCAGACGGGTGTGTCCCTCACAGGCATACGGGTGTTGAACCACTTCTATTATGCTATCATCTACCTAAGGTGGTCAGCAAATTATGCACTTTCCATCAGTAGCAGAACACATATACCAATGGATATGAATGAACACTGTATCAGGAACAATGCATAACACCCTGTGGGACACACTTAGACGATTGGTTCTATTAACCAGACACATTTACAGTCACAGAGCATATGTATTCATTCACGTTTGTTGAGGTACATGCTGTTTCTGACTCATACATGTTGTCATCTGTCATTACCTATATTCCCCCACCTTTTCACCTAATATCACTAGTTCTGGAAGTGTTTAGTTGGACTTTGTTACATTCTGATACATAACTATGGACGTCCATGCTAATCGGGTACACGGCACTGATTTGGTCTCTATGTATTCCCCAGTGGTTTACAGACTATCCAGTAGATGTGCTCTTCAGGTTTGGGAGGTGTAGGCGTATGCTATGCCCACATAGGAATATTAATGACTTCCACTGGGTGGGCCTACTACATCTCTGCCAACCAGCACCTGCACACTTAAGCCCATTATTGCATACCCATGGTCCACCTACCTGGCACCCCTCTACAGCAGTTGTGACAAATACTTACTGCGAGCACAGCTGGGGTATGAGCACACCCCTACACATTGCTCAGTCTCCCCGTCTCAGGACAGATGTCGTACGTTTTGTCAACCCATGTATTATCACACTTGCACAACCTACTGTTCCATGTACACCTACATCCTGCTTGTATCAGTGTCAGCAGATTCACACGTACCATGAATTTTTGGGGTCCCACAAGGAACATCGTTATCCATGTTGAAAGTGTAGACCTTGTAGATCTCTCCCACTGGTACTTTCCTACCGGTGTTTTGTACAGCGGCAGTGTAGTGATCTGTATTGCTTGTCTGTATGTCTGTCCAGCCTAGCTGGGTGATGTGGGGGGTACAACGTTTATTTATTGGACCTCCCAGTCACATATGCCTGGGCTGTTAATATGTTATGCCTAATTGCTGTGAAGTAACCTATTTATGTACATGTGTATATCTACACTGACATATATATTTTGTTTTGTGTGTACGTGTATATATCAATACCTGTTTGTGTATATATATCTATCTATATATATCCGAAGTATATCCTTGTGTGTGTATATATATATCTGTATGAATATATATGTGTATGTAAATTAATATAGATATATGTATATATACGTTTTTATCTATAACGAAAGTTGTAAAGCAGTTATAACTAGTCCCTGAAAACACGTAGTGAAAAGATTTTAATAAACTGAACACAAATACTGGAAATAAAAAAAATCATGATGAAGTCATTTTGACGAAAGTGCTTAACCACTATTATTGTTTTATTTCCAGTATTTGTGTTCAGTTTATTAAAATCTTTTCACTACGTGTTTTCGTGGACTAGTTATTGACACCTTAAGCAGCTTTTCATTTTATGGTTGTTGTGCTGCTTTTTGCACCGTTTTTGTTTTCTACATTTTTATCTGTATATACATCTGTGTGTCCATTAACCTATCCATTTCTCAGACATGGACACTTACACATGTGTATCGGGTTTTATCTCTGCTTCAACAGCATACTATTGCCTGAGTCATTATGACACTGTCACGTCACTCCAGTGAACTTGTGATCAGTATATTGCACATTATACAGCGGACAGATGTCGCACATTTTCCATGTCTGGGGTGCCACTGCTAACTGGGATGTGATACAGTGTCATTCAACCTATTACTCG
Organism: Protopterus annectens; assembly: GCF_019279795.1. NCBI lineage: Eukaryota > Metazoa > Chordata > Ceratodontiformes > Protopteridae > Protopterus > Protopterus annectens. The sequence continues at coordinate 202,872,101 of NC_056726.1, read as the reverse complement.
TATGAGCAGCCTATTATTCCTGCTACTGTGTTTGTTTCTGTGCACATTCATATTATTACTGTTGATAGGATGAGTGTTTGTGTTACTGTGACTGTACGTCAACATATTGCTGTCTTCATGTAGTTGTGTCTTTCTGCTTTTCCCAGTTTGGAGTTGTCACAGCAGAACTCCGTTCCACTCATGGGTGGCATATAGGTGTTACGTGCCAGGCTTCCAGCCCTGACGCACAACGTCTGACAACGATACGCCCATTCACGCATGTCTCGACACAAATGATGATCTATCTGGGAATCGCACTTACGTACTAGCTGACCTCCATGGGCCACTCCATTGCACCCGGCACAACATACCCTAGCACTCCTGTGTCCCTAATCACATATCCATAGTTTCTCCTGCACACCCGTGTTGAGTTTCCACGCATAACAGCCATTATACACCATATCCATAGTTTCTCCTGCACACCCGTGTTGAGTTTCCACGCATAACAGCCATTATACACCTGATATCACAGCCATGACACACCTTTACACACTGCTGTCTCATGAGCGTTGGGGCCCTACACACATTTTGTACTGCCTCGTGTATTCACAGGCTCACCATCCATTCATATTTGCACATATGTGCCTTTCCTGGTGTTATGGATTACGAACGATTTGCGGGTTACAAGTGTAGGTGGTCGTAACATGTACTACATTCCGTCTGTTTACAATGTCGACGTAGCACTTCAACAAAGTTATGGCCACTGGTATAACCCTGCCTCTGGTGTGAAGAATGGTGCTCTACTCACACTTGTGCAGCTTTATGTGACATACGCTGCGAGCGCTTTATAATTCCTTACTTGCTCTGGATTCCCTTCACAACCCTGATGTTTGCTTTCGTCTTTCAGCATTCCTTACACACATATATATATATATATATATATATATATATATATATATGTGTGTGTCTATATGTATATATATATATATACATATATATATATATATATATATATATATATATATATATATATATATATATATATATATATATATATATATATATATATATATATATATATATATATATATATATATATATATATATATATATATATATATATTTATATATATATGTATATATATATATATGTGTATATATATATATATATATATATATATATATATATATATATATATATATGTGTGTGTGTGTGTATATATATATATAGATATAGATATAGATAGATATATATATATATATATATATATATATATATGTATATACGTGCATATATAGATATATATGTAGATATATAATTGCATATTTCTGTTATGTCTGTGGATATTTATCTATACACACATCTATCTATCTACATATATAAAAGTTACAGCTGTACAAGACAACATACATTTGCTATGCTAATAGGTGCGTATACCCGTGCAGGCGCACTTGCATCTCCTTATTCTGAGTTACATATGTTTACAGGCACTTCTTTGGGATTACATATGCCTTATTCCTTATGAAAGTACCACTTTGATGGAATCCGGTTAACGGACCCATGTGAACGCGGTCACCTTTACATGTATAAATGTTGGCTTTACAGCACAGAGGCATTCATTACACAATTAATATGTGCTATAGTCGTACTTGAACTGGGAATGCCTTTGCGTTGGGCGGATGCTGTAACCTCTACACTATTGTTGTTCTGGCTTATTTATATGTATACCCATGGTTCATAGCTACTCTGACATATGCCTCACTGCTTCTCTTACACAGCAGGCATCCATTCTCCTGCTGGGAAAACCACAGTACTACACTTAGGAAATTCCCTGTTACCTACTGCTCTGGACCCGTGCTGCATGTCTACTCACTCCAAGGATATTCAGAACTCCTACGCTTATAGTCCTCGCACATATGTGTTTCATTGTCAGGGTGTTCATGTGCTGGTCTGGCTTTAGACTTGGCTGGCTGGCTGGTGACTAGAACTGCCCTGGTGCTGTTCAAAGATCAGACGTAGCACATGGACAGAGTTAGCCCAGATTTTAACATTTAACCTGTGTTTACAGATGCAGGTGTTTGGGCACCTCTGACAATGTTATTAGGTCATTGCTGCATAATTTAGGGTGGGGAGTGGTTCCACTACATAATGCATGTTGGTGGGGGGGATTTCCACATGTTTCCCTTCCCATTTGCCTATTTCATTCATTCATGTATTTATAGATACAATGAATATTACTCTGGACATCAGTTATAAATTCACTACAGATAAGCACTAGTCTTGTCAACAGATGTTACAGTTGGTTGGTGTACTTATGTGTACGGACCTCTGTGATACTTGGGGACTCATTTATACAGGGACAAGGCTATGACAACTCAGGGACAATCACGGACACTTCTACCATATTAGTGCTATTAACTTGGAACGTGTTGACAGATTCGTAATACTACTACTTTTCTGCAGTTAAATGCGTCTATTACTTTTCATTGTTGTAAGTAGTCATTCTCATTCAACACCTTTCCTCCAAAGGTCACTGCCTTTGTGAGTGGTTAAGAGGCTGGCCAGTTATTGTGTGAATGCTCTGACCATTGATAGCGTTGACATTGTTGTATTCTGGGGACTGGGTTGTCACCTTTTCAAATGGCCAGGATGGGACATGTTTGGAACACACATCAGATTTTACAGGCCGACACATACCCATGGTCAGTACAAAGGATATAACTTTACTTATTTGCCTACATAAAAGCCTATTGTTGTAGCGGTTTAGTTGCTTTTTCTGTTTCTTGTAACATTTAGGTATTTTAGATACAGAAAAACATATGGGACATAATTATGTCCTACAATCTCAGGACATTTGCCATTTTTAATATATTTTGTCAGGACACAACTGTCCACAGAGGGACTGTCCCTCGCAAAGCGGGACAGATGGTAACCCTACTGGGGGCACCAGATTGTTTGGGCCAACACATAGCCACGGTCAGTGCAGGTTTAGAACATTCATTTGTTTCCTAGCTGTGAGCCTATACCTTTGGCACTTTTGTTGTTTGCCTGTTTCTTGTATGAATTACGTTTATTCTATTGTGATGTGACTGCTTTAGGCGACTGCTACATGCAGTATGGTACATGGTTATTTCCTACAATCACAGGACATTTGGCATTCTATCATTGCTGGTCAGGTCACACCTACACACACATTACTTGTCCCTCACACAGTGGATCAGGGGGTATCCTGTTTACGTCAGTGCCTTCATCACTCTTATACCATGTGCCACTATGCAAATGTGTGCAATTTATTCTCTCGCTTATTCGTGTCGGGACACGTGTGTCACTGGCAGATGTTTGATCCTGGGTAGTAGGTTCTGCATGACCATCTAGGGCTGGACAGTCTCGTGCACTACTGCTGCACATTCCAACTTGTATCCAGATAGCTACAGGACTGGACATTGTGTCCTCATACCCATTCTAATGTTTACACACGTTACTTATCCCATGAGGAATATCCCAAAAATTTAACAAGACCAAAACAAGACCAATAATGAACATTCTTCTGGCATTATGAAAATGTGCTGGGGGTTTTACATGCAAGAGATACATAGTTTGCAATCCTGAAACTGCCTAGGGTGACACCACTTACTACATATGTGTAGTGGTCACTATGTGTAGATGTGGCTGCACCGAACTAGTAGGCCAAGTATGGCTGGATTTGGTGGACGTTCAGGTATGGGGGTGGGTTGTGTGCTGTGGAGGGGATGCTGAATAGTCCATTATGCATCCAGGTGTGTTGCATTTGATATGGCCAGTTCCATCAGGACCAATCTGTGGATATGTGCCGGTGACATGTCTGTACATTTGTATCGCACATTTTAATATTCATATGTTTGTGGGATTGTGTTCTACAGTATGGCCTGTCTGGTTGTATTGCAGATGTGTATACATGTTTTTGTGTTTCTTTCTGCTTCACCCGCTGCTCCCTCATACACCTCCGGTTCACCTATTCTGCATACGACACAGTGTCGCCTTGGAGGATTATACCATTACCCACCCACCCACACACACACATATTCCTGACACTCCATCCATCACTGCTTTGGTTGATGGCCCATTACACGGTCATGGTAACACATTGCATACCCTACATATGTCAGGTACCTGTATGGTTGTGTGGACTACCCTGCCATGTTTGACTTTCCACATGTTATACCTCACGCACATAGGTACATGCCCATACTTAACTTTCATGACATGGTTGGTATACCCGGGTAATACCTGTTCAACTGTGACACATCCTGACAAGTTCAGCTTGGACCGCTGATGTGCGAATTTTGGCCGACTGTTCTAATCATTGGTAGGATGCCACCTTTTCCTATGTCCAGGATGGGATATATTCTGGACACATAATCGAATGTACTGGACAACATGTAACCACGGTCAACGCTACGGATAATACTGTTCCTTTCAGCCTATGTGTTGCCTTATTGTTGTAGCAGTTTATATGCTCCTTCTGTTTCGTTTACATGCTTATTCTATTTTCTGTCACATTTGGTATGTGAGATACGGACATACCTATTGCTTGTGACTATTACATGCGTTGTAGGATATAATTCGGTCATACGGTCACCAGATATTTACATTTATCGTGTTTTTTGTTATGGACACATCTGCCCAACTGTGTACCCTCCCTCACAATATGGGTCAGCTGGTGACCCTGACCATTGGGCTGGACATACCTATTGGCGGCACGCTAACATATGATGCGTTTCACTTCCACTTGGTATAACTATCTACACTGCATTTTCAATGTCATTTGTTCATGGGCTAGGGACCCGTTATTCCCTACCGTGCATTTGTGTTTGCTTCTTCATTTTGTGTTCGCAGGAACTGTCTTGCATGCTTTACATATGTTTCAGTATCCACGGACACTGACAGATGTGATTACTATTGCTTGCAAATAGTTATATGCAAGCATTTTAGGTTGCACGTCGACAGCTGACATTTCCATGCGTCCGTGCGGCACTTCGACACGCCCTATGCACTCGCGCTCCTTTCCTGTGCACGTGGCTGTGGTGGCAGTGCGCCTTCATTAATATGCATTTGGTGCTACTGCGCCATCTTCATGCCACACGGTTGGCGCAAGCCTAATGCCGGCCTTGCGCCGAGCTTCATGAATCCTGGGGTAGAAATAAAATAGACACTACTACCAAAATATTCTGCTTATTGGTTGCTCCATTGTCAAAGTAAATAGAGTCTACCCTCACAAGACTGGCAAAAGACAGGATGACTATAAGTTGTCTTACAGGGGCTAGGATTGGGGATGTCACAGGGAGGCATTCAAAAAGGAGCCTGACCTTGTTATTTCTTATGTGAGAGCAAGTGATCTCACATGCTTCATCTTAAAGAAGATGCAGAGAGACATGGTAGAATGCACATGTTATATTCTTAAAGGGGGATCTTGTGTGTTGAATCATAGTCTACCTTTGCCTGGAATTATGTCTACATACAAATCAAACCTCATTGGCTATAGTAATTGTTAATGAAAACTGTATAATTCAAGTAGAATCCAGTTTGTGCCAGCCCAGGAGAACACTGGGGATAGAGCTTTCTGCTTTACTGGGGAAGTGTTACATCAGTACTTTGAGGGCTTTGGTAGACTGGAAGATTTTTTTCACCACCATAATGCTAGACAAAGTGAAATAACTAGATAGTTCAACTTGATAAATTCCAATCTGCCAGACATTAAGGTGATTTTGCTCAATACAAATAGCCTTAGAGAAAAGATGTCTGACTTAGAAATTCTCCTTCACTTGTATAACATGCACATCTTCATAGCTTTTAAAATCTCATTCAAATGTAAAGAAAGTGCGCTTTCTGTCTGTGGAGTCCGCCATCTATTACCAGTTCGGGAACATTAATAGGTGAGGAGACACAACCATTTTTATTATAGATCTCATACCTTGGCATGTCTTCCCAAATTACATCTACTTTTCCACTTATGCTGTACTGATGATGCCATAAGAAGGCTGAAACATGCATGTCTACATCTAGTGGACTTTGGATTTATTGGCCTGAATTTGTCCAGTAAGAGACTTAAAAAGAAAAAGTCGTGGATGTTCAGAATTTATTTTATTTTATTTATTTTTATTTATTTTACATTTGTTGATCGGGATAGTCTGACTAGATACATGTCCATTTTCAGTGGAGGCCCGGGGAGAAAAGTTCCAAAGGTAACCAAATTAGATAAAAAATACAGTCTGTAGAGTAGTTGACATATATAATCAAGCAATAAGGTTTATGATTAACAATTTATGCAGAGATTGCATATCTAGGCAGATAAAAGTTCTGGGCTAACGTAATTCAAAGTGTAGGTCTTCATTAAGTTGTTCAAGTCAGGAAGTATATTGTTTTTAAGTCATACAGTGAATTACAGATAAAATATTTACAGTGGTTACATGCCAAAACACATTAGAGTTAGACAAGGTAAAGGTCAGGATAGTGCAACAGATAAGCTAAACTATTTTAGCCTCATTGTCAAGAAGAGTTAGTCGGGTTTACTACATTGACATAGCCAGTTTAACGTCAAATGTTGTTTAAGTCTAGTTTTGAATTGACTCAGGGAGTTGAGCAAAGTAATTTCTATTGGTAGAGTTCCAGGTTTTGCTAACAGAGTTTGCAAAGAGAGAGTCACCGGCAGAGTTTTTAGTTTTGATAGACTGGACTAGTAATTTATTAGAGGATCGAAGTGGCTGGTGATTGTGATAGGGGGTCAATATTTTTAAGAGCAGGAGTATGATCTGGATTGTAAAGTATCTTATGGGCAGTTATCATGAGGTTATACTGGATCATGCTGGGTAGTTCTAGCCACCCAAGTTGGTTTAGGTTAATACAATGGTGAGTCCTGTAAGGCAGGCCGATGGCGAATCTGGCAATATGGTTATAGCAGATGGAGAGTTTGTTAAGGACAGATTTGTTTAGGTTGATGAGTATCGGGGATGCATACAGTAGGGTTGAAATAAGGTGAGAGCGAGCTATGGCAGCTCTAGCAGGAGGAGTTAGAAAGGCTTTTATCCTGTACAGAGAGCCTAGTTTTATATTGATGGTCTTTATAGTTTGATTAACATGTATGTCGAATTTGAGATTATTATCGATTATTACACCTAGCAGTTTTGTAGAGGTGTCTGGAGGGATTATTGTGCCATTGTTAGATTTAATGGTAAAAGTGAATGCAGTAGACCTGTGGGTTGGTGAGAATAGGAGTAGTTTGTTTTTTTCTGGGATTCAGGATCAGGCGACATCCAGAAAGCCAGTTTTTGATAATGTTAAAGGTGGTTTGTGTGGCTGACCACAGTTCATTTGAAGAAGTGGTCGAGCAAACCAGGGTGCAGTCATCAGCATATTGGACACAGCTGACTGTAGGGATAGCAGAATAGAGGTCGTTAATGAAGATGGAAAAATGTAGGGGCCCTAGTATGGATCCCTAGGGTACACCTAGTGTGTTGAGTAGTAGATTAGAAAGCTTATTTTGCCACAGGAGAGCCTGTTGTCTATTTTTCAGATAGGATTGGAACCATTGGATGACTGTATTATCCAGGCAGAAAGCTTTCAGGGTATGGATTAGTAGTTGGTGATCCAACATATCAAATGCCTTAGAGAGGTCCAAGAAGAGGGCTGAGGATGTTATTGTTATTACGATTGTGATTTATGATATTAGAGAAGGCTAAAAGGGCTGTGGTAGTACTGTGGTGTGGTCGGAAGCCATGCTGGGAGTCTGCCATGAGGTTATTCTAAGTTAGGTGATGCATCAATTGTCTATGGATACATTTTTCCATGATTTTTGCAAGTGGGGATAATATTGCTATTGGCCTATAGTTAGATAGTTCAGTAGAGCTACCTCCTTTGTGAAGAGGGATTACATAGACTATTTTCCAAATATAGGGGGATTCTGGATTCTGCTGTTGTTCACTTGATTAGTATTGAGATTGGGTAAGCAATAGCATCAGCTGCTTTTTGTAGATACTCGGCAGGGAGTTGGTCAGCGGAGAGAGTGGTTGGTTTCAGTTTTTTAATTTGGGTACAGATGGGGAGGTGGCAACTGGTTGGAGTCTGAGTGTAGGTTAGTTACTGGGGTTGTTGATTTCATGACAGTGGGGGCTGGGAGGTAGTTGACTCACTCGGGCTTGAATGGTCTCCGTAAAGAAATGGTTAAAACTGTCAGAGACTTCCTCGGGAGGTTTATCAATGGAGGCTAAGGGGACTGGTGTGGAAGTTTGTCCAGGATGTAGTAGCTTGTTTATACCTGCCCAAAATTTCTAAGGCTTGTTATGATGTATTTCCTGTAGATTATGGTAGTAATTTCTTTTGTCTAGTAGAATGGATTTTTTAGTAATGTTCCTAAATTGCCTATACTTGATGTGGTCTTGGGGGTCATTAGTAGATCGCCATAATGCCCATACCTTATTTCTGAGGGTGATTTTTGTTTGGAGTTTTTGGATAGCCAAGGTGCAGTTTTTGCCTTAGTTCTTATTGAGCGTACGGGAGCATGAGAATCAAGGATTTCTATGAATTTGTTGTTAAAGTACCTGACTGCTTCATCTAAGGGGAGGTGTCTTAAAACTGACGAATTACATGAGTTTAGTTCTTGTTGCAATTTGGTGGGGATAAAGATTTTACTGTTTCTTACCACTCTAAAAAGGGTTGTTGGGGGTTGATGGCTTTGTGCTTAATAATATAGGTGGGTAGGTGATCGCTTAGGTCATCAGTGAGGGTCCCAGAAGTGTGCATTTGGGGATGACTATTTATAAGTATCCAATCAAAAATGCTTTCTTTATGGTTTGGTTTACCTATCCTGGTAGGGGTTGTGATGACTTGTGAGAATGCATGCAGGTTAATATGGGTTGTTGGGGAGTCTGAGGATCAAGTATTACATTCTATGTTGAGGTCTCCGAGTAGTATGGTTTCTTGGGGGTAGTGACAAGTTAGCCAGTGAAGGGTATCTTCGATTGTGGCTACATTATTACACAGGGGAATGTACATACAGATGATATAGATACATTTATTTTTGTTAATTTGAAGTTTGGTGGCAAGAATTTCAGAGTTGTTAGTTTGAGGTGGTTGTGTAGATTCAATGGTGACATTCAATGCAGATTTATAGAGAACTGCTACCCCACCTCCTTTCCTTGAAGCACGATCAAGCCTGTATATGTTATATCTAGGTGGTAGCACTTCATTGTCTGTATTGCTAGGTTTTAGCCATGTTTCAGATAAACAGAGAATATCAGGGGAGTGGACAGCTAGGAGTGCATGGAGTTCGTATACCTTGTTATTAATATTTCTAATGTTAAGGTGACAGGCCAGTAAAGAGTTAGCTGGCCTATCAATTGTAGGTTTATAACTTGGATTACAATTAGGGGGAATAGGTTTGACTGAAGTGGATGGGCCTGGGTTGGGGTGGATGTCACCACCAGGTGTTAGGTTAGTTACAAGCCTAGTAATGAGCTTCAAGAGTTTATTTATGAGTTTATTAAGCAATAACCCATGCCTGGGTGTGTGTAATGCTGGATTTACCCACGGTTGGTGTGGTTTGGTCACGAGGGTGAAGCTAACACAGATTACAAATATTTGCTAAGGCTTCCTGGAGCCATAGGTAAGTATTGAAAGATCAAATTTAAAGTTCAATACCTGTGCTGTAAACTATATTTAGGGTTCTTTAGGGAATTTGCTAGGTTTAAATTATAGGTTGTAGTGTGTGATTTCCAGGGTTATAAGGTGGGAAACCAATATGTAAGAGTAAGATTCCGGGGTTTGTTAACTTAGACAAAGAGTACAAGGGGTAACTGGTTTATTTAGGGCAGGAGGGAGCCAGATTTCTATGAGGGCAGACTATAGGTGCTTTAGATCCAGGTCAGCAGTGTACATTTGCAGAGGATTACAGGTTTAGGTAGGATTACACGTTTAGGTATTAACCTTATCAGTTTGTTGTGGTCTGACTTCGGACAGACACAGTTTCTGTAGGGTAGCGTTCTTCAGTTTGGAGAGCCTTTTTAGTCAGGGTATTTGAGGGGTACTGCCTAAAAGTAAAAATAGAGTAAAAATAGCATCCTTACAGGCACACAGAACTAACCACTGTGCAAGCAAACATTTGTGTTTTCCCTTCAACTACGGTATTTACGGTATTATACAGCTCCGTGAAGTTGAGAGCACTATAGATGCTTCATTTGCTTCACATGGGGCTGAAAGCAGAGTAAATCTAAGCTGGCTGTGGCTTTACTGTAAACTACATTAAGCACAACAAGTATTTGCAAATAATTAAGGTAAACCGTCCTGTAGGACATGCAGGCTGCTGATATTGCTAGTAAACTGTATTTACGAGCACAAGCCTGCTGTTTCTTCCTCATGCATCATTTTTCCCTATTTAGCTAACAAACTTAGCAAACCTGTAAACAATATCTAGTACCTTGACTAAGATAATATCAAGTGAAATACGATGCAGCAGTTAGACTATCTGTCAGAAAAGGCACCGTGTTATACATGAGCTAATTTCATATTCTTGGGCAAACAAAGTACATGCTGTCCATAAACTGCTAAAAATATCACTGTTCTGTTAAATGAAAAGGCACAAGCCTACTCAAGAGCAGTTCATTATGTTTGACCCTTATAACACTTGCCAATTGCCATATAGTTGAAACACCTGATGTCCTTAAAGGGTCATTTGCATATATCCCATGTTGCCTCTAATACAAGAGGTTTAAGGAATCACACAGTGGGAAGTCTAGCCTTGCTAGATTTTTCTTCTGTTTTTTTACTGAATGTTTTTTGTGCGACCTTTTTACTCATCATTTTAGTTTGATGGTTGGGATATTTTGCAAACCCTAATGATTATGAATAGATTATGAATATCAGCTGGGTAAGACAACCCTGTTCATCTTAAAGTTAGCTAAACTTCCCATGTGCTAATGGTGCCATAAGTGGGCTGAAACATGCATGTCCACAACTTGTGGGATTTGGGTTTATTGTCCTAAATTTGTCCATTAATAGATTACAAGAAAGTAATGCACATTCAAAATTGCCATATAGCTGAAACACCTGATGTCCTTAAAGGGTCATTTGCAAAGTGCCTGTGCTATGTGCAATAAAAGTAAAACAAGGGGATTCATACATTAATGGATCCTTAACAGAGTTACAGTCAAAACACAGATTATCTCTTAAAAATCTATATAAAATGGGATGTAAGTCTAGATGTTTTACTTTAAGTTCATCATATGATTGTAATTTTTTCATGAAATGGTAAATTATTTCACGTAGACAATTTACTTCATATAACATGACCATAATGACTCATTATGGTCCAAAACAGGTCTAACTAGCGATGTAAACAGAGCTAATTCGACTTACCTTAAACTGGTTACAAATTTCCTTTAGCATGAAGTGAATAATTTCATAACATCTTCAAGCTATGAACAACATGTGATAGCCAAAGGTGAATTTCAGATGCAACTTAATGGCAAGGTTATTAAACATGTCATAAGCCACATTTATAATGTATTACTTTTCTGTTATTTAAGTACAACTGATTGACACCAGAAGGAAACTGTAGTCTTATGCAGTCTATCCTTTAAACCCATTTAACATTCTATCTCCTTTCCATCCATACCTTACAACTTCATGTTTTTCCTGTTGTGTCATGCCCTCTTAAATGCCTATGTGGATTCCTTCTCTGCCAGCATTCTGGTAACCAGTTACATAGGTCAACAAGCCACTCTGTGGAGAAGTACTTTCTGAGACCCAGGGAACAGTTAGATTATAATCAGCTGCCTTTGCCCCATCCTTTCCTTTTTTATTTCCTGTTCATGATGACCTTTTTACATCTCCTGATATGATCTTGTGCACAAGCAACATGTTTCCCCTGGCTTTTTTGGTCTAAAGTAAGAACAGTTCCATCTCTTATAGTCTCAGGTGATATCCTAGAGGCTGTCTTCACAGCTCCCTCTAGCAGCGTCATGTTGCTGCCCTTGCATGGCCTGCAGAGCTGCACTGACTAATTTTGTGACCTACCAGAACCAGAAAAGTGCAAATATTACCTTGTTGCTTCTACTGTCTACCTTACCCAAAGCCACACTCTCTTGCCATTCTGTTCTCTGCTGCACTCTCCTCTCCCTCTGATTCTGGTGGTTCAATCCAGGTGCATGCAATACTCCCAGATTCTTTTTCTTGTCCTTTGTCATTAGTTCCCCTCCTCACAGGTGATACTTTGCACCTTATACTTTTTCTCCATGAATTTCTTTGTTACTACTCTTTAACTAATTGGCCCATAGTCTGATTTTTCTGCTCTCTCCATATACAAGGCTAGTCCCCTAACAGTCCTTACTCCTACAGGCAGTTCTGCACAGGGCCTTTGATTGTTTTTTGAAGGTCTTCTTCTTTTAGGCTATATACAGATAAAAAACAGTTTCTTGCTTGATCACTTCTGTTAACCTGCTTTTAGCTTATAGTTTACTGCCTTGTGCCTTCATCACCTCTATTGCCCCATTACTGTCCACATTGTACAAAATCTCATCCATCTCCTGAACTCCTCCTTTCTACTTGCTGTATGACCTACCTTCACCACCAAACACACTAAACCATGCAGTGGCATGGTCATTGTTGAATGATTGTACATTCAGCTTTTAAAGATTAGAACAGACCTCTCTGTTTTTGTGTGCCACAAACCTATTTGCTGCTGATGTTAAATGAAAAATCTTTACTTTTGCACAAGGATATCAGTCTGCTTATAAAATTCTAGTACATAGTTCTATTCTTCCCAAAAAAAGACAGAGCTTCCAGTCTTTAAGCCATGGGTATATATAAATAACTATATACTGCTAGTAAGCTATATATGTATAAAGAAAAAGCAAAAAAATAAGGAACTCAGTTTTGATCTCTGAATAACCTGACTTGTAAAACATAGAGAATCAGGACCCTATTATATCATTGAATGGATAGTTCATTGAATGGCATTTTGTTGAACATGTGATTCGTCGAACTGTTCTTACTAAAATCACATTACAGCAGGGATCAGGAAATTTGCCCTTTCCCCACTGTAGTGCGATCTTGGAGTTGGTATATATAATTAGCAGGGATAGGGTGGAGTGGTTGGGGTTCGATGAATGGCATTTCTAATGAAATGCTGCTCACTGAAGTGCCAGTTTAATGATATAATATAGACCCAATGAATCACATAGAGCATAAGAAACTCTAACCTTCCATTTTCTACTTCTCTGCCAGTCCTGAGCCCATTACAGAAGCAGACTGTTAATTCCATGGTTATATAATCCTGTTCTTGATGTCACCACCAGGGATAGCACTGAATGCTTTGGTCCAGTGTGTTAACTGGGGCACTTCATATAACGCTGAAGTAACTGCCCCTACACACCTAACAGCATGCACAATAGTTCCCTTCCAAGGCTGTGCTGACAAATGCTGGGTATGGCTAGACACTCAATATTCTTCTCTTTAACTCGATTAGCACTCTTTCCATAATCTTATAAAAGATATTGGTCAAGTTGAAATGTCTGCCTATTCTAGTGGGATGCTTTGATGTATAATTAAATAATATTACAGAGACAGTCACTAGGTACTGCAGTAGCAGCCCTTCATGTGTAACATTCAATCTGCTTGACAGGACACTAGGAAACTATGACAGATTGGTATCAAGCCAGTACAATAAATATTAGTTCCCAAACTGTAAAAAAAGTACCATATTGCACCTAAGAAAACTAAAATATTCACCTTTGAAGATGTGAACAATAACAACTCTTTCCAATTCTAGGTACCGCGATGTTTAAGTGAACAATGTTGCTGCAGGTACAGCTAGAAAGTCAAACCAAACTACTGAGCATTTTACCTTGTCTTAGTTTTAGCAACATTTTAAGGAGCATATATTACTATGGCAGTAGTAACAGTAGGAATTGTTTCACAAAAATAATAATGGTCATTGTCATAATTTTCTGTGTTCCTAACTGTTCACACGCGTTCTGGAAGAACTCCTTATTTATTTTATTTTATTTTATTTGCAGTTTAAGTGGGATAATCCATTGGGCCGAGATGAGCCCTTTTTCAATGGAGGCCTAGGGAAAATAGCTCTAGGTATATACATACAAAAACAAAGATCCGCAAGAATTGATAATAATTATAAAAACATGGTACCACAAAGTGTGGTAACTGTTCACAGTGTAAATTTATACATACAGGAGACAAGATAAAAATCAATAACTATTTAAAAACTGTAGTGAAACCTGAGAAAGGAAATTGTCAAAGTACAGGAGTTATTTATTTGATCAGCTTTTTTTGTCCCAGGTAAACAGAGAAGAAGAAACTGGACAGGATATAACAACACACATACCAGATAAGTACCCAGAAATGGTAATAATGCCCTATATAGGCACATTACTCCCAGGATTGTAAAGAATTTAAGTTTGTTATTTTTTTTAGAGAAAGTAGCAAAACTGAGGGTGGGTGACTATATAGAACCCATAGAAGAAAGGGGCTACAAAATGGTTATGTAAATCCAAATCCTGTTTTTTAGGTAAGGTAAAACTGAAAACGCTGAGGGGACAGGATAACACGAACACACATACCAGATAAATTGCCATAATAATGCCATAGGCACCCTAGCAACTCCAGGATTATTGTAAATTATAAGTTTATTTTTTTTTATAGAAAGTAGCAAAAGCAAAAAGGTGGCTATAGAACCCACATAGAGAGAAGAAGCGACAAAATGGCAAATTAAATTGCAAGCAAGTCTAACCCCAGGCTTAAATTAGTTATTTCTATAAAACCTTAAAAAATTAAAAGTGGATTTTATGAAAAAAAAAAAAAAATGACGTGGTTTTATAAATACAAAAGAAAAGAAGAACACTTTTTTATAGTGCGGCGTGTTTTTACAAGATTTTAAAAGGTGGTTTTAACATGTTTTTGCACTTTAAATACATCATCATCAGTTCTTTTAATGAATGACATCACTGATTGAATAAAGTATTTAATGGGAAATAGTGAAGTGAATATTCTTAGATGAAAAAATCCTGAAATGTAGGAAAAGAAAGCGCAATCGTTTGTGTAATTGTGAATAAAAGTTTAGTAATTATAAAAACAAATTAAAACAGGATACTGCAACAGAAAAAATCTACATGGTATTAACTGACATTTTCAAGCATAAACTTAGCAACAGCAAAAATCTGTGAGGTATTAACAGAAATGTTTACAAACAAACTTTGCAACATGAAATATAGGAGTTTTAATTGATACAGAGATAGATGTAGTGATGGTGTTACTGAAATGTGCCATCAATAAAAATGTTAAACCCTCATGAGATAATAAAGCACTCTGTTTTATGAGAGAAACAGATGCCAATACTATATAAGTGTAAAATGGAGGTGGGAAAGATGAGATGGAAATGAGGGGGGAAAACAGGAAGGTTAGTATGAGGTAGAGTTAATGAGAGGGAAGGTAGAAGGATGTGGGAGGGGGAAGGTGTAGGAGGAGGTTAGGAGGGGTAGGAGGTTTGGAGGGGTGAGAGCAGGAGCACTCCCAAGTAGAACAGAGATAAGAATGGAGTAATGATTTAAAATTGGAGAGGTTCTGGGTGGTTCGGATGTGGGGAGGAAGAGAGTTCCATTTTCGAGCAAGGGAGAATGACAATAGCAGC
This sequence comes from Protopterus annectens, assembly GCF_019279795.1. Lineage (NCBI taxonomy): Eukaryota > Metazoa > Chordata > Ceratodontiformes > Protopteridae > Protopterus > Protopterus annectens. The sequence continues at coordinate 202,856,448 of NC_056726.1, read as the reverse complement.
TGGCCAGGAGTACGTGATGGTTTATATACTTCTAGCAGGTTCTGGCTACTGGACCTGAGAGGTCAGGATGGCTTGAACATGAGCTTATGGGCAGTAGAGACTTGAATGTAAGAGAGATAGTTATTAAGTTCCAGCCAGTTCAAGAAGTGCAAGGAGTCACAGTGGTGAGAAGAGGAGTTAGAGCTGGTACCAAACTGGGAGATTTGGTTGTAGCAGGATGCTAGTTGAGCTTTGAGGGTGGCTTGAAGATTAGTAAGGATGGGTGCTCGGTACATGAGAGAGGGGAGGAGGTAAGTGGTGGAGAGGGTAAGCGTAGTTAAAGAAGTGAGATAACAACTGTGGTGATAAAGTATTCTAAGTTTCTGGTGTGTTTTCTTGATGTTAGTTTGAAGGTGAATGTTAAACTTTAGATGTTCGTCGATAAGGACACCGAGAAGCTTAGTATGGGGGACAATTTTGATGGGAGTCAAGTTTTAGCTTAAAACAGGATACTGCAACAGAAAAAAATCTACATGGTATTGACTGACATTTTCAAGCATAAACTTAGCAACAGCTTATAAAAGGAGTTTATGTCTATTTTAGTGTTTCTGGATGGGGTAAAGATCATGCGTTTTTGTTGCATTGAGAGCTAGATGATTGCTTAGCATCCATGTCTCTGCTGTTAAAGGTGGTCTGAGTTACTTGCATGAGTTAGGGGAGGGACAAGCAGAACTGATGATAGCTGAGTCTTCTGCATATTGAACAAGTTTGGCATTTGAGATACATTGATGGAAGTCATTAATGAATATGTTGAAAAGTAAGGGGCCCAGGATAGATCCTTGTAGGACACCTGTTGTAGTGTTGAGGTAGGAGGGAGTACAGTTATTAAACTTAACAGCTTACTGACTATTTGAGAGGTAGCTGAAAAACCAATTGATGGATGAGGAGGAAAGATTAAGATGGGAGAGTTTGGACAAACGTAGGGTATGGGAAATGGTATTAAAGGCCTTAGATAGGTCTAAATTAAAGCTAGATATGATATTGCCTATGTCATGAGCACAATTAATGCTATCAAGGAAGGATAGTAGGGCTGTGGTGGTGCTTTGTCCAAGTCAGAAACCATGTTGGGTTGGGGACAGGAAATGATGGTCTAGACGGTAGGGTAGAAGTTGTAGGTGAATACATTGTTCTAGGATTTTTGAGATGGAGAAGATTATGGCTATGGGGTGGAAAATGGAGATGTCAGTGTTGTTGCCTCCTTTGTGCAAGGGAATTATGAAGGCTTTTTTTTCCAGAGGAGGGGTATATAGGATTCTTGGATAGAGTGATTAATAAGAATACAGATAGTGAGAGCTATGCCATCAGCAGTTACTAACTTTAGCAAACTGGATGGTAAGTTGTCAGGGGCATTAGAGCATGGTTTTAGTTTTTGGAGCAGTTTTTTTTATAGTGTTGACAGGAATGGGTTTTAGGGAAAAGGGAGGGGTGGGTAGTATGGATGGCAGAAGGAGAGGGATTGTTGTTGAGAGATGTAGATGGAGCTGAGAATTTCTTGGGGAAAGAAGTGGTGAGTTTGGCTATTGAGTCTATGAAGACAGAGTTGAATTTGGTGGCTATGGTATGATCTGGAGAGTTAGAGTCACGGCAAGGGTTAACTCTTCTGCAAGGGTTAAGGAGGCTAGAGATGCTATTCAAGAATTTCTACTACTTCTACTACTGTTGCACAGGGGTATATGACTTGAAACAGAATTTCCTGGCAAAAGAAAATGCTCAAACTTGACAACTAGGTGACAAAAGTGCTCAACACATGCACGCATGGGTTTAGAGGCCTTGATCAAATGAAAAAAAAAGAGCACTTTTTGCTGGGGGTCATTCCCTGCACTCCCATCTGGAAGATTCTTTCATTAGTGTATTATTTGTGCTCTAATGTCACTAAACACCATCAACTTTAAAGAATGACAAATGATTATGATCAGGTCTGTGACTATAATTAAGCTGTTTTATGCCACATATATGGTAAGATGTACACCTGCAGAACAAAGTGAAGTAAACCTCAGAGGTGAATGTTGACGTCCATGTCAAGGATACATAAAAATGAGTTACAACTGGAGATACCCGATCATAACTCACTAAAGTAGATGAAGTTTAAGCTGCTCTGATGTACTAGCTGCAGGATAAAAATTGGCAAATTGAAGTATTTTACAGTTTTGAAATTTGTAGAATATTTAGCATTGATGAGCAGAAGTCATAAGCTAAGGTTTGAAAGCTGTTAAGCTCTTCATTCTGTCATGCATATTTTGACTGATACTGAAGTGCACAACAACTGTCAAAGCTGTTCTAGCTCCTTTATGTTATCATGTGGTGGCCAGCACTGGCCACTATTATGTGATGGCCAGCACTGGCCTCTATTATGCTGTGGCACAAAACTAGAGCATAACAGCATTGAGATAGTTTTATTTATTTTATTTTATTTTACATTTGTTTACTGGGCTAGTCTAGCTGGATATATGTCCATTTTCAGTAGAGGCCCGGGAAGAAAAGCTCCATACATAAAACTACACTACAAGACATATTAATAAAAATTTAAGTACAATAAGAATATACATTTAGTAATACGAACAACAAATACTTAAGGCACACACACAAATACACTAGGTCAGTAGTAGCATCACAATTAAAATGCTAAAGATTAGCAGTTAGTTTCAATAATCCGGAGAGAAAGAAGTATAACAAGAGATTAGAAGGGATTAATGTAGAAATACAAGAGAGGAGAAGAGAGAGAAACAAAAGTCTAGAAGGGGAAGAAAAAAGAAGATGGAAATGAGGGCAGGGGAGAGAAAGGAGGAGTGAGTCAGAGCATAAGAGGAGAGCAACAGGGCAAGAAAAAAAGTAAGTATATGTGTAGCTAATAAGACAGTAAATAGTTAAGGTAGAGTAGGGGGGAATGAAAAAGGTTAGTCAGGAGTCCTACAGGAACAAAGCCAGTGATTTTGGAAGTACAGTTTGATTTTTTGTTTGAAGAGTGGTAAGGAGGTGATTAGAGTAATATCTGTGGGTAGCAGATTCCATGTCCTACCTACAGTATTAGTGAACAGAGAGTCACCAGCTAAGTTATGAGATTTTACAGATTTGGTCATGAGTTTAGAAGAAGATCGAAGGGAGGTAAGATTGCTATAAGGGATTAAAAGTTTAGAGAGTATAGGGGTGTTATCAGGTTGGTAAAGTATCTTGTGGGCAATAGTAAGTTGTGAGATCATAAGACAGTTTTGTAGCTCTAGCCAGCCTAGGAGTTTTAGGTTATGACAGTGATGTGTTCTGAAAGGGTTACCGGTGGCAAAGCGGGCAATGCTATTGTAACAAACTGCTAGTTTATTTAGGTTAGCCTTCTTAAGGTTAGTGAAAATAGGTGATGCGTAAAAGAGAGTAGATATCAGATGGGAGTGGGCGATAGTAGCCCTGGTAGTAGGTGTGAGAAATGGCTTAATACGGTATAATGATCCTATTTTTTGTTAACTGTTTTGATGATGTTGTTGGTATGTTGATCAAAAGTGAGATTGTTATCAATGGTTACTCCTAGTAGTTTTGTTGTCAGGTCAGGAGAGATGACAGTGGTGTCATTTGACAAGATGTTGAAGTTTAATGGGGAGGCTCGAGTGGTAGGAGTGAAAAGGAGCAGTTTAGTTTTTTAGCATTGAGGAGGAGGTACCGTCTAGTAAACCAGGTTTCTACAGTGTTGAAGGTAGTTTGAGTTAGTGAGAGTAGCTCTGAGGAGGTAGATGCTGAACAAATAATAGTGGAGTCGTCAGCGTATTGGATGCAGGTAGCTTGAGGGATTACAGTGTTAAGATCGTTTATGTAAAGGGAGAAGAGAAGTGGCCCAAGAATGGAGCCCTGTGGTACTCCAATAGAAACAGGCAATAAGGAAGAGATATGGTTGTCCCAAAGAGCGGCTTGTTGTCTGTTGCTTAGATAAGAAGTAAACCATTTAATAGCCAGGTTATCAAATGAGAGGGATTGAAGGATATTAATGAGGGAAGAGTGGTTCACCATGTCAAAAGCTTTAGAGAGGTCAATGAAGAGAGCAGAGGAGAAAAGATTGGAGTTACGATAGTTGTTAATAGTATCAACAAAGGAAAGGAGGGCAGTGGAGGTGCTATGGTGAGGTCTAAAGCCATGTTGACAGTTGGCTATAATGTTGTGTAAAGAGAGATACTGAACAAGTTGCTGATGGATACATTTCTCCATTATCTTAGCTAGAGGTGAGAGAAGAGCAATAGGTCTATAGTTAGTGTAATCAATAGAGCTACCACCTTTGTGTAGTGGGATAATGTGAGAGACTTTCCATATATCTGGTATGGTTCCCTCTTGGATCGTCCTATTAATGAGTATAGATATTGGGTATGCAATCTGTTTAGCAGCCTTTTGAAGAAAGAGAGAAGGGAGTTTGTCAGCAGAGGGGGTGCAGGGTTTCAGTTTGAGAATAAGCTTGTAGATGAAAGAGGTAGAGATAGGATGAATAGTGAAGTTGTGGGGAGAATCAATTAGATTATTTGGAGGGTAAAAGTTATTGGTGTTCAGTTGTCTAGCAAGAGATTGAATGGTTTCTATAAAAAAGGAATTAAAAGTGTTTGCAGTATGGTTAGGGGTATCTGGGTCTGCGTTTAGAGGGGAGGGAGTTTTTGATGTTCCAGGTGAAAGGAGTTTGTTGATAGAAGACCAGAATTATTTGGGTTTATTAAAATGGGTTTCTTGAAGTTCACAGTAGTAGTTTTTTTTGTCAGAGATTATAGCTTTTTTTGTAAGATTCCTAAGTTGGCAAAAGTGAAGAATATCAGAGCTGATTCTATGGTATCTCCATTTGGCCCAAATTTTATTTTTAGTATGAATTAATTTCTTTGTTTCCGAGAGCCATGGGGCTATATTAGACTTCATTCTAATAGAGTGTTCAGGGGCATGTTTATTCAAAATGGAAAGGAAGGTTGAGTTGAAGAATGATACTGCTTCATTAAGAGGAAGTGATTTCAAGAGGTTTCAGTTGCAAGTTTTGAGATCATTTTGAAATGAGTCAGTTTTAAAGTGTTTGGTAGAGCGTATTATTCTAGTGTTAGGGAGGTTTTGATAGTCAGTCTTTTCTCTAGAGATAAAGGTTAGGCAGTGGTCACTAAGGTCATCGGGCATTGTTCCTACTTTGTATGAGACATTGGCTTTGTTTATGAGTATCCAGTCTAAGATACTATGTTTCTTACTTTGTTTATTAAGCCTTGTTGTAGTGGTAATAGATTGAGTAAAACCATGTAGGTTTATATGACAGGAGGGGTTTTCACTATTAATAGTATTCCAGTCTATGTTAAAGTCACCCAGAATTATAGTTTCTTGGGGGTAGTTAGTGGAAACCCAACTGAGAAAGTCTTCTAAGATGGGTATATTGTTGCCTGGAGGTATATACATGCAGATGATGTAAAGGGCTTTTTGTGCATTTAATTGGAGTTTAGCGATGATGGCTTCAGCTCTAACATCCTGGGTTGGACAGGCTGGGAGGGTGGAGATGTTAAGATGGTTCTTAAAGAGAATTGCCACTCCACCACCTTTACGTTTAGAATGATCAAGCCTATATAAATTATAGCCTTGGGGAATAATCTCAATGTCTTTGGTGGCTGGCTTTAGCCAAGTCTCTGAGAGGCACAGAATATCAAAGTAGTGAGTGTCTAAGAGGGCATGTAAGTAGGGTACTTTGTTGTTTACACTTCGTATATTTAGATGTCCTATGAGAAGGGTGTTATTGAAGTTAGGCCTAGATACTTTTGGGGAGGGATGTGTAGGGCCAGGGTTGGGGTGGATGTCACCGTCTTGTAAGGTCGGAGTATTTGATTTGTATGTGAAGTTGCTTTTAAGAAGGGTTAGTTGTTTCATTTTTTTATGAGAGGGTAAGGCATAAGTGAGGTGAGATTGCCTATGGAATTTAGGAAGGTGAAAGCTAGGGGTGGAAGTAGAATTTAAGAATGAGGTAAGGGAAGTGTGGATGCTAGATGTATGTTTATTTATATAGTCTGGCCGGTTATTAAGTGGGTGTTCGATGAAGGTAAGAAGGTAAGAAGAATAAAGGGAGGTAGAGAGTAATGCTAAGAATATCAACATGGTGGGTAAGTATGGGGTCATATTTACAAGTAGAGATGTAAGGGCAGTTATAAAGTAATAGTAGAAGAAAGGGTTGGAGGAGAGGAGTTATAGGTATAAGGCAAAAAGAAATAGAGGAAAGACTTAGTAGGAGGAGCTATAGGGGTGAGAAAGGAGGTGCAAGTAGAGGGAATGCTGAAGAGAGTGGAATTTTATGGGAAAAAGCTGAGTGAGGAATAGGAGAGAAGCTAGAAAAAGGAGATGAGGTAGGATCAGCAGTAGAGGAAGGAGGGAGGAGGAAGGAGAGTGAGTAGAGGGGAGGGGTTTAGGTTTTAGCGGGAAAGATTAGGATAGGTTGTAAGGGTAAGGGGTGTGACTAGGAAAGTATAAGGTTAGGACCCCTGGGGGTGTGTGGGAATTGGGGGTAGGGAGCGGAGCGGAGTGAGCCCAAGAGGGCTTAACGGAGCGGGATACACAGAGTCCAGTTAGGAAAGAAAAGTAACAGAAAAAGCTAGCAGATAGAAGGATTGAGATAGGTAGCGTAAGGAGGAGTGGGTCACAGAGCACTGTAAAGAGGGAAAGGGAAAGGAGTGAGAAAGGTGAAAATAGGAGGAGTAAGGTAGAGGAATAAAGCAGTACTGTAAGACTAGATGTAGACAGAGTGACACCTAGTGGGCAGAGAGCAGAGGTACAGAGAAGAGTCACAAAGGTTCAGGGGCAGAATAGGTAAAGGTCAAGACAAAGGCAAGAAGAGGAAAAAGTAGCTGACTAGTCTGCAGAGGGTAGAAGGTAAAAGGAGTGCAGGCTAGGGAATATCTAGGGGACAGGTCTAGGGAGGAAAGAGGAAAGAGTAGGGAAGGAGCTTAGCTAGTAAGGGTAGAAAGAGGATAAGGAGTAGGCCTGGGTAGACTGACACCTAGAGTTCTGAGGTAGTATTACAGTAGGTGACTGAGGGCAGAAGTAAATCGCTTTGGTTGGAAGGGAGTGATAATCAGTAAGGGAAGGAAAATGTTTAGAAAATACTGGTCATAGACAGGAGTCTGGCTGCTAGTATTCCTGACACAGAGGCCAAAACATTTTGGTGCACTCATATAAAGGAAAACAAAAACAGAGCTGAGATTAGCTATCAGCAGAGTCACGTGTTAAGATGTACTTTACAAAATGCTGTTAAAGCAGTTGTGGAGTATTGGGACAGCACTGAAGGAAAATTCCGAGTTGACAAGGCTTGAAGTAGTTGAGGGTATCCTTAATAGCCAGGGAGTTCCTCAGGTCTTAGTGGTGGATAGAGAGCTTATCAATTCTATTAAGCACTCTTCTTGCATTAGAAAATTTATTTTCAGAGTTGTCACTTTCCTGATTTTTGAATATGGCCATGGCATTGCATGCACTATAAAGTGCTGCAATACAGAAAAAAATAACAACAGCACAACTGCAACTGCCATCTCAAGCAGTTATGTCTTGGGCAGCTGTGTTATAAGCAGTGTCATTTAGAGCATGTGACTATAACATCAACCTATCACTATCTGTCAACACATAGCATGTATTTGTATTATCCCATTATTCTCTTAATACTCCTACAGACAGTTTTGTTGTAGTCAGCCACATTAGAGTCATGTATAGAGTATATTTCATCACTTGGAGCTGTGTTTTTCCACTTCTCCACCAATATGACAAGCTGGACCAGAATGCTTCCAAAATTAATAACAGCATGAAATAATTATGGAATGTGACAGCCTGTCACACACAAACATAATCTTTTTATTTTAACAAAACAAAACATATGAGGCACTAGATTGCTTGAAAACATTTAATTTGCAGAAAAGATCACAAAGGTGTGTATCTGATTGCCTAGGAAAAGGCCCAAAATATTAAAAATTAAAACATCTCAATCAGGGCCAGTGTTAGCATTTTGGGGGCCCCCAGCAAATGTCAAGCTGTGGGACCCTAGGTACTTCCAGTCTATGTGTCACCCTTTCACTGCCACCCTTCCTAAGCAACATTTTAGTTCATGCTGCAAACTTTTAGGAGTAGTATGCACTGGCTGACATTCAGCTACAATATTCTTACATTACAAAACTTGTGTAAGACATTGTGTTGGCCCATTTCACAAAAAGGGACATTTACAGTTACTGGCATTTAGTTGCAGCGATGATATATTGCAGTAACTCTATGTATATGTCTGGACTTAGGTGAAATGGTGTCCTAGGTCTACTGTTTCAGGCCTCCCCCATACACACAATAGCCATCAGTCTTCCCCATTCCCGCTCCCCATCGTGGGCTCCCCATACCATCCACATTACTTTTTTTCTTCCTTTTCTCACATTTTGCCTTACTTTTAACATTTTCAAGAAGCTATACTTTTCTACATGCTCTGAAGTGCATTTTAAATTTTTTTTTTCTTTTTACACACCTTTTCATCCAATAATGGCTTGAACAGAAATTATGATTAAGTAAAGAAATTGTGTTGCTGTTCAGCTTTAGTTTTCATTGCAACCTTTCAACATACATTTCTTGACCAAAGACAGTACCGTAATAACAATTTAGGAAATAAGAAAAGAATTTCAGTTTTATGGGTTTTTTTTCTTTCAAGGAAGACATAAGTTGTACCCAAGGCAAAGATGACAAAACTGTAGCTCACAATAAACTAACAACCCTTTGTTGTCTGGATACACAGGTCCTATGTGGGAACTGCCTGCCTCCCAGTCCTCCCAAAAGACTGCTTATGCATCCCACTGGTGTAAGGCTGGGATGAAGACAGAGGTTGAAATTGCCACAGTCGTGTATTTCAAGGAACTACTGATATACATGTACATAGTAGGTCTCCTCACACTTCAACCCAAACTGTAAAAGGCAGCCATCTGTATATGTCCCAAGTGTGATTGTGAGAGTGAAAAAAATAATGATTATAGTAATGTATTCTACATTGTTGTTCCTAAACAAGCTGTAGTAATATTCTTTGTACACCTCTGAGGTATGTGAGGAAAAGTAAAAGAAACAATTACCACACTGTCCTCAGCCCAAACACAAGTTTTAATGACCTCATGTGCACACCTGAGATTTGACTGTGAGGAATAACACCACAACCCCCCCCCCCCCCCGCCAGCAGCTTTCTGTACACAAACAGCCAAACAGGGCTGGTTTTAGAATGGGTGCAGTTGAGAGCAGAGGCCATTATCAGCTTTATCCTAATAGGGTCATATCACAGCCCTGCTCAGGTTAAAGAGCATAATCAGAAAAATATATATATTTTTTCACTTCATTTTTTCTCAAACAACAGTGTTTGTGGGGTCCCCACACAGTCAAGAACGATTAAGAGAGCCCTCTGTATCCATTTATACAGTCTGGGGAGTAGGGATCCACAGTGTCTTAGAAGATCTAAGTGTCTGAATGTTCTGGGATACATTTTATGACTTACTTTTGAAATATAATTTCTTGTTATCTACAGTTTTTACTGTATGTGTTCTGGCATTATTGTGTGTGTGCACAGATAAAACTCGGTAACATTTTCACAAACACACACACATTATATATTATTTCAGCAATACATTTTGCAACACTGGTACCAGCACACCAGATCAGTGACTGCTGTTAAGCAGTCATCAAACAGCAGCAGCAGGGATGGGTCACTTTTATTTACGATGTGAACCACCAACGACCAGCAAAAAATGATAGTGAACATGCAGTAATGAAGAAATAATGATTATTTATTTATAATTCCTTCAAATCCAGACCGGTTTCGGCTATTCAGCCTTTATCAATGAATACAATAAAGTTTTTTTGAAAAAAAACATAATAATCATTATTTCTTCATTACTGCGTGTTCACTATCATTTTTTGCTGGTCGTTGGTGGTTCACATTGTTGGCTTGACCCTGCATGCCATCCTTGCGGAGCGTATGGTTGTTTGCTCACTTTTATTTACCTCAGTGAGGAGTAATGCAAACCTGTCACTGTGCCTGATTTCACAGACCTTCCCTGATTTTGCACATAGTTTTGTTGTCCTTTGTAACAAGTTTGATTTGCTTGCAAATCATTCGGGATTACAGACAATAAATCCAGACATTAGAGTTTTATATTTAATGTCCAAAAAAAACCCCAATGTTGATACAAAAGGTGTTACTCTATTATCTTTATTATTGAATCAGAGTAATATTTAAAATGTGTTCCTGATTTTGAGCCTTTATTCTGCTATTAATGGTATTGCGCTGAATTCTTCAGTGTAGAAGTTGAGAGTTACAGTAGCTGGTATTCTGCAAGTATTTATAAAACTCCCTAAAAGAGAAAACCATCCCTGAAGATGAGAAGTATTAGCTCTTCTTAAAATCCAAGGTATGCACGCACACTGGTCACACTGGGCTGATGTACGCACACTGGTCACACTGGGCTGATGTACGCACACTGGTCACACTGGGCTGATATACGCACACTGGTCACACTGGGCTGATGCACGCACACTGGTCACACTGGGCTGATGCACGCACACTGGTCACACTGGGCTGATGTACGCACACTGGTCACACTGGGCTGATGCACGCACACTGGTCACACTGGGCTGCTGATCTCTCTAGTGCTTGCCTTGTTCATGTCCATTATCAGCTTTATCCTAACAGGATCCTAGCACAGCCCTATTCAAGTTAAACAGAATAATCATGAAATTAATACATTTTTCTCCTCATTTTCCCCAACCAGCAGCAGCTTTTGTGGGGTCCTCACACAGTGAAAGATGATTAAGGGGGTCCCCTTGCAGCCACATGTATTGTAGGTACCTAAAGCAGGCTATGTTGTTAGTTTTAGTGTAGAGAATGTCCACCAGCAGGGTTTAACTAAGCCATGGACACCATGTTAGTGGTAAAATATTTAATGGAATTGTGAAAGCCCTTGCTTGATAAAACACTATTACAATGAGCAAAGATATTGTTGAATTTTAAAGGAGATATAAGTAAGCATTATTATTCACCTGGTTTACTAAGTATACAAGATTGATGTTCTAGCCTTTGTTGGTTTGACAGACATGTTGCAAAATATCAAGGTAAGATAACTTGCTGTGGTTGGGGCCCTCCCAGGAATAGGGGGGCCCCAGCGACCACAGGGTTTGCTGGTGCCTAAAGCTGGCTATGCCTCAATTCATATATTCTCAGTTCCACTCTTGTAATGTAGATAGAGGACTCAGTATACCAAGCCTCTGCAAAAAAATTAAGCTTATGCATAACTCCTGGAGCTTCTCTGCATCCTGGCAACCAGATTAATCAGTCACTGACTTGAATCTAGTGTAAATGACCAGTCAGAACACCACATGTCAAACACGCAAGGAAGATACAACATCCAGTGGTACATGTGAGCAGCCACACAACAAGCTGCATGTGGGTTCTTGGCATTGGGGTAACAGTAGAATAATATCAGTTGTACTATACTAAACAGCCAGACCACAAAGTTTAGCTTCTAGCAGAGAAAATTAGGTCCAGATTTCATGTTTGACGGTTGTATCAGTTCATCTTTTGTCCAATATCATGCCTAGTAGTAAGTGAAGTCTTAAATAATCTTTCATTACAAACAAAGCAGAGTGATAACTTTACTTTCTTTATAGCAAACCCTGACAACTGGATGGGAGCCTGTAATTTCATACATACCTGACTCGGTTTGCTCTCCTGAAGTGAAAGTGGATACTGGAAAGGTGGCCAGGTGGGCATGATCTGTAGACTAAATCTGCCCTGTAAGCTCAATGAATCTGTGATTCCATAAAACATTCTCACTTGTGGATGGTGCAAGGAAATAGATTCTGAGATTCTTGTCAGATGTTTTTGTTTATTGTAGCAAAAAGGCTCTTTATGAACCCCAAATGTGCAAAAATAAACTGATTTTTAACAGAAGCAGAACAAATCAGAAAACGAATTTCACAGATGCAGCCATTTTTGCAGACGCCCAAGCCCCCCACCCCATCCTGTGATGTGAAGGGCTGCAACCAACACCCCAGACAAGTATATAACTAGGATGTTGCTGTGCCTCTAGTAAGGGATATAGATTCACTGCAACCTTCAACTTACAATATATTCAGCAGAATTCACAATTAAACTTGCAGTACCCCAAGGAGTGCAGTTACCTTCCTCAGAATTACAAGGTAAACTTGACAGGAAATGACATAAAGGTGTTAAAATGATTACATCCTCTATTATGCATTCTTGTTAATGATGAACTTCACCAGAGGTAACAGCTATACATTTTGCACTGAATAAACATGTTTTACCAGGGAACATGATATCCAGTTATTTAATGTAAGTTCTATAATATCTACAAGATTTATAAGGAAAAAATAGAGAAAATCATAACAAAAGTCGTGTGCCACAATACTAGCAACAACAGTTCCAACAATCAACAGTCACTTCAAATTCTGTTATGAAAAAAATTGTGCTTGTTGGCCAACTAAGTCCCCAACCCTACTGCAGCTACCAGTTTTATTTCCTTATCAATCACGTCCGTCCTCCCTTATCAGCTCATCTAATAGACTGCTACTTTATACTGGGTCAAGTGAGTCACAGACATAGCTTTATATCCATGCACCATGACGACAGCAGCAAACAATGTCTTAATAATGCAGCAAGTTTGAGATTATTACATCTATTAAACTGCTTTGTGTGAGCCTGGACTATGAAATTTATATCTGAGTTACCATTCAAAACAGCTGTTCTCTGCACTAACCAACAATGGGAACTGACAGCAGAGCAGAAACTGAAACTACATGAGTGGATACGTTTGATTACTAAACATTAGGACAATCTCTCTAAACATACGTCTTCTCTATGAACCTTGTAACCAGTCTTTATTCACCTCCAGTGTCCAAAGTGTTTGGTAACTTAGGCTCCCAAACTAACATCATCCTTTACTTCCATGGTCCATTATTCTATTCTTTCAAGAATATGCATTTGACTAGAATTCAAACGCTACCTAGACATTTGGTTAGCATCAGACCATTAAGTACTTTACTGAAAAAAATGCCTTTCCCCCCTAAATTTGCAGTGTATGTGCACTTTGAAAGGTTGTGTTGGGATGGATGTTTACGGCAAACTAAGTTTTGACTTCCTGCAGTGGGGCCTTTCTATCTTTGTCTAAGCAAGTTCTTTAATAAATAATTTTCAAAATAAGGGGCCTTTCTATCTTTGTCTAAGCACATTCTTAAATTAATCATTTTCATAATAGAACCAGGATGTTCCAAGATAGGAAAATCTCACTTAAGTTATAGTTCTCAGAATTTCACTAATAAATTAGAAAAGATAATCGACTATATGTCCATGTCATGCTAAGAAGATTTGATGATATTATTTAAACTCAGGAGTACATTCACATTTTAAAAGTCTGAAGGATTCCCAATTCATCCAGACCTATCCTCTATTTTGTGTCCAGAGGGAAGCAGCAGTTCTTCTTTTAGCTTCATTTTACCCATAAGACTTTTCCATTGACATCAGTGCCATGGATTGTTGGGGACAAAGTGCTGCAATAGTGGTATACAAGGTACAAAAGCAGAGGGTTTGTAGGACATTTGTGGCTAAAAATAAAGAAACATTCCTTGATAAATCCACACCCGCGCACGCACACACACACACACACACACACACACACACACACACACACACACACACACACACACACACACTACATCTATAAAACATTATGAAACACATCACACATCACAATCTCACTTACACATTACCATACACCATGGAAAACAGTATCAAAATATACTTCCACTAAAATTAGAAATAAATATATATTCAAATAAGAATAAGTATAAATACTTAAACAATAAAAGCATTTATCAAAACATGAAAGCACAGTCACTAGCTATGTGATCCAACAAAGAATGTATAAACACTTTCATTACAAGCACTATTCCTCCTACAAACTGTCAAATATACCAACTATATACATCTTAAACAGGTCACCTATCCTTCACTATCAGAATCAGACCCATTACTTTCCAGAATGAACCATACACACTCACACACATATACTTCAGATAACAATACATGAGGAAACAATATAATCTTGCAAAATCTTACACTTCCTGATCACATATTAAATGAAAGAAAGCTAAAACAACTGCCTGCTGGTAGAGAGGGATAAAGCCCTTACTGCATCCTAGATGACCTATGTAGGATTAAAGGCATGGGAGCTGGAAGGGTCATGGGGGAGAATAAAAGTAAGTAGCCATTAAAGGCATCCTATCAGATGGAGGCAGCCTAGAGTCACTGCAATAAGTAGCATACCAGCCCACCAAGCTGTCCACTGTATAAGTGCTGAGCCACTTAGCTGACAGATTGAGAATGCATGGAAGCATACATGCACCTCCCAGGGGTTGAGATGCTAGTGCTGGAAAGGCCATTTTCAGTTGTCAGGAGGTAGGGCACATTCCATGGTACCACTGTAATATTGTACCAGCATCCTCAATCACCTGGATGAGGCAGGTAACCTAAAAATGTGAAAATTTTAAAAACAGCCACTAAAACAGTTGAAACACCATATGTATATTTGGTTCTCCTGTGTTTTGTTGGAAGCTGTTTTTTTGACAAATGCAGAGGTTGTGGTTTAATGTCGATGGTATGGATAGCTGAGCAGTAGAAATATTGGTGGTATGTTATTGTGAGACATGTAAGTGTGGTTGGAGGGGTGAGAGTGCTTGTGTGTGTGTATGTGAGTTTGAATTAGGGTTAAGGATGAGTAAAGGATAGGTGCTGCATGTTTGTGTATGGGTTTGTTTATTTTAGGGTTAAGGTCAGGGTTAGGTTAGGGGATAGATATAGCCTTGTTCATGTATGTTTGTGTGTCCAAGTGTGTTTTGTGTACTGGCAATCTTACAGGAAGGTTTTTATGATAATAAGGGAGAGGGTTAGAATTGAGGGAAGGGATAGTGTTAGGGTTAGGGTTAGCACAGTTACTGAGATGGTGCAGGGGGGGTGAATGCATACTATTAGGTAATATTTGACTTAGCAAAAGTCAACTACAGAGAAAATCAACTAATAGTGATTATCTGGAAAATTCATTCTACAAGACAAAACCTAATGACTACCATGTTGCCAGGGATAAATGAAACACTGTCAATCAAAACCATTCAAATGGAACACCATATAACACCTGTTAATGTCAAATCTATTTCCATAAAAAAAGGGATTAATGTGTTTCAGAATCATCATTCCTTATGTCTATACAAATACAAAAAACAAGTCTGAGAACAAGTCAGAAAACTAGAGGCCAGTGAAAGTTATCTGGAAAACAACAATTGAAGAAGCAACCTGTGAGACCTCCATCGTTAGAAAAAAGCAGAAATGGTTGAGACCCAATTAACTAAGTTTATTACTAACAAACTGCTGAAATGGGCAGGAGTCTCATCCTCTTCAGAACAGAAACATTGTAAGTAGGAGGTAAGGACTGTTTATGATTAAACCATCACTTCGTTAAACTTTCCTGGGTAAGTGCCATGTCTATAGCCATTAAAACTGGCATCAGAGTTATTATAGATGACAGCCAAGCCAATTGTTTGCAAGGCTGCTATATGATATTATACTCAATAATCAAAGCACTCATTCTTTGCCTTGGACATCTGAAAAACTGAGCTATAAAATATCCACTTTCTTAGCAGAGTAAAATAAACCTATCTGCTGCAAGGATGTTCACAATTTATAATTGGCTCCTCAAAGTCTAAGCTGGACTTTTAAAGTGAATCCTAGGAGCAAAGGCAATGACAGTCAGCCAATATACAGGCAGTAATGAAAAGTCAGATGGGCACAGACGTACTCCTAGAATAGTACTCCTGGAGATGAGAAAAGATGCACCCATTTGTTTCTTTAGATAAATCCCCCCTCAATTAAAATACTATTGGTAAATTTAGTAGTAGCCCTTAAAATGTTCTGAGATCAGAGCCAAAAGAATGAATAAAAAAATCAGCAGGTCAAAGAAAATTGGAATAATACTTTATGGATGATGACCTCATGGAATGTAGGGTATCTGTAGTGTTCATAGGTTCATAGGTAATCCCTGGGGTATATCTGCAATCTCCCATCCATTGGTCAAGATTTCTCTTGAACAAGGCCAGCGAGGTGCTGTGGCAGTGATCAGTTTAATAACTAATGTAAATAGAAAAATAAATGCATACGTATTCTTCTGATCAAGAATCCAAGTTACAGCTTGGTCATTATCTAACAACATAGATTTTCTGAAATGCCAAGTGCTAATAATTTCTTTATTTTCTGCAACTAGGGTTGCATTTGTGATCACAGATCATGATAATGTAGTAGTCCCTGAGAAATGGATATGTAGCATTAGTGTTCAGCATAACGGTATTTGGCAAGATTACATGTGGAAATTCTAAAGTCAGGTGCTCTTGCAAATGAAGACCTCAGCTCTTTGTTTAATGAGTAGGTTGACAGCAGTGAAAGACTGACAAAGAAGGGGCTGGCAGCACTGATCCTTTTAAATATCATATGGATTGAAAGATGCATGCACTGGCTGCATCCCACCCAATTAAGGATATACACAACTGCACAGTAATATGCTCTTGCATGGCATCTAACTATACTTGTCATACACATGCATGACACCTGTGATCTCCTTGTATAAACCAAAGCAGATAGAGTCCCCAGTTCACAATCTTAAATGTCTAAAAAAATGGTCATAAAGCAGTGTGGACAATCTTCTAATTGTTAAACAATGTGACACTGTGGTATTAATATATACTAACACATTCCTAATTTACTTACATTCCTGTTGTTAAGTGCTATGATGCACATGTCTAATCATAGCAGCCTTAGGACTAGTTAACATAAACTATATTTTGTCTTCAGTCAGATGACTAATCACTGGATAGGGGGCATGCATTGTTGCAGCTATTGTATCTAAATCATTGTCAGCCTTCCTGTTTTTTTTTCTTCAGTTTTGCCAAGCAAGAAGTCTCTTTCTTATTTATTTATTTATTTATGTATCCTTTATTGGCCAGTTAGCCCTACTAAGCTAGTATAATCTTTCTCTTCATATATGTCAGAAGTATTAAATTTGAAGTCTCATCATCTGAGTTTCTAGTAAATAGTTAGGTTTTATTTCGTCCAGTGCTGATTGATTTGTTTTTCAGGCAGACCATGGTATGCGCAGCATTCTTTGCCAACACCATAATTCAAAGCATCAGTTTTCTTTCTCTCTTGTTTCTTCGTTGTTCAACTTTCATATCAAATAATGTCACTGAATTACTTAGACGAGTTGAATCTTAAGGAAAAAGAAATAAATGTTCACTCATGCATGAAAGTAAAATACCTGTATTATATGATTCAAGCAACATCTCAAAGAGAGAGTTACAAAAAACTGTCTCTCTCTATAAATATATATGTATTTATATATGCATCTCACTCTCTATCTATATCTATATCTACATCTATCTATGTATATATATGTATATATATATATATATATATATATATATATATATATATATATATATATATATATATATACATGTATGTATATATGTATGTATGTATGTATTTATATATATGCATATACATCTGTCTGTGAGGGTCTGCTCAGATTAGGCTATTAAATATTCAGCTGAACAAATTTTGCTTCTATGATGAAAGTCTTTGGGAAGTTCCTATTCTTCTCCATAAAATTAGAGAGCCAGAAGAAAAATATAACACTAAGTTCCTCTGCATTGTTTTTTTTGTTTGTTTGGTTTTTGATTGGGGAGCAGAAATGCAAGTGTAACTTATCAGAAACTGAATAAGTAGTCCATAATTTGTATCTAGGCTAAAACCGTACCATTATCTTGTTGCAGTAATGGCAATGCCATCGAGGAAAGCTATCAATTCTAAAGTTCAGAATTTATCAGCTTCTAATTTTACTTCCATTTCCAGTAGGGATTCCCATCCCAAAAATAGTACTTGTGTACTAACTTAGGATGCAGCTGAATGGAGCCAAAAAGGCCTGCCTAATATGCAATGCAGAACAGATGGTGGTGCATTCATGCTCCGGCAGGGGATTTTGGGTTTAAGGGAAAAGAGCAGTAGGCTAATCAGCGTATTTATTAGGCCTCAACAGGGCTGCCCGGCTTACAGATTCACGTTGGGGCCCTGCAGAGAATGTGACCATATTGCCAACATGCCTCCTTCCTGCCAGCTCATTTTCTTTCATTTTAACAACAATCACTCTTTCGTGTGGTGTGCCAATTTCAGACCATTAAAAGACTTGAAAAATCAAGGTACACACTACAGCTGGCATTAAGTACCATGTTTACATTACTGACAGCCCCTGTACTACAGTAAGGTAGCCACTCTACAATGGTACACACACACACACACACACACACACACACACACACACACACACACACACACACACACACACACACACACACACACACACACACACACACACACACACACACACACACACACACACACACACACACACACACACACACACACACACACACACACACACACACACACACACACACACACACACACACACACACACACACACAGACGCAGTGGTGCAGTGTTAACTTTGCAGCCTTGAGTGTTAGGCAAGTTTGGTGGTTTGATTCTCCCAGCATTGCCTTCTTCTGTGTGGAGTCTGTCTGTCAGTGCCCTCCCTCGTGTGGCTCTCATCCTCCCCCATGTCTGCCTGGCTTGTATTCCAATTCTCCTGCCTGCTAAAAATAGGGCTCTGGCCCTAATCGGCTCTCCCCGGCCAACAAATGTAAATAAAATAAATTTAGGCAAAATAAATTAGGTAGCCCCCCTGCCCACACACAATAAATACACACACACACACACACACAAACACACACACACCATTGCATTTTAGTATTAATGTGTTTTATTATGGTAAGCCTCTATACAGCATCAAGGTAGCCAGTCCCACAGAAGTACACACACACCAGACACCTCTCACTCCACACAGGGGAGAGAGACAGACAGTAGGACAGTTACACAGACTCCCAGACAGACCAGACACTTACACATGATTGACAGCACTGCAGTAAGACTGAACATTAAAAACAACTGCAGAACAAAGGTGTAATATCAAGGAGATAAACTTAGAAAAATTATTAGTAGAATAAGGATTTAATTAGTACCACACAATAATGGCATATTTATATTCATGAACCTCTCATAGTCCCCTCTCTCATCTCAGCACACCTAGAGGAGGCAAAAAAAGAAAAAAAAAAAAAAAAAAAAAAAAAGAACAAGATCTAAACGCAAAGAGGGTTAAACATTGTTTGTGGTTATGAACTAACAAAGATGCAAAAAAAAAAAAAAAAGAAAATGCAAAAAGGTATCACATCAGGGATAGTCGAAACTTTGCTATGATCACTTCGATAGTAGAACAGGTGTATTGGCACGCGATTAAGCATTATCAGTACATTCCCTACAAATGCCCTTACCCCCAGTATCTCAGCACAATAAAATATAGATGCTGGAATAACATCTGAATGTTTGCACAACATTCTCACAGACTGTAACCCCCTACCAACCTGTCAGCACAATAACTCTAGACAAAGCAAAAATTATCATAGAACAAAGGTGTACTAGTATAACAGGGTTTGTATTGGTACATTAAAACAGCAGCTGTACATTCCTGCAACATTCTCACAGCCACATTAAAACAGCCACTGTACATTCCTGCAATAATTCCCGGAAATAAGCATAAAACTATTATAGAACAGTTAAAGCATCAGGCATAGTTGTAAATTAAAGAACACGGTACAAAAATATACTAATAGGTCGTATTGGTATACGCATAAACATCTATATATCTTGCAGCATTCCTACAGCCACTGTCCCCACCCTACTAATATTTCAGCACAACCATCACACAATGCCACTATGTACATTGAATATTCTTTTGTTTACAACAATAAAAAAAACTACATCAAATTTGGACATTAATTACAAATAAGCCTTCAAAAAGCCTCTTATGCAAAGAATTCTGACAAAGATAAAATAAGCCCATTACAACCACAGCCCCCTACCCCCACATACAAACACACACACACACACACACACACACACACACACACACACACACACACACACATACCACACACATCTACACACACAAATCATCTTAGAAAAATAACTCTGTGAAAAAAAGTTATACACTCCCTCTCCCCTAGGTTTCCCCACCCCCCAAGCAAAAAAGCTTAGTTAAAATAAACCCAGTAACTTACCTTTTTTCTGTGTTGATAGGATCTGCACTACTAATCCTCTGCTTACTTACTACACAGACCAGACCTGTTCAGCCCTTTAAATCACCCTCAGAAGGTTTTATCTGTAAACTTCCCCATGCGCAGTACCAGAGCTGCTTTACTGGTGGTCTGTGTCATTCCTGTTAAAACTGCATCCTCCATCCATCCTCACAGCATACTTTCAACATCTTAGCGCGAAAAAATCTACAAAATGCCAAAAATAATGGGGTACAAATGCTAAAAAATAGGGACACTTTTAAATTATATAAACTTACAAACTTGCTTTACTATTTTGTTTCAATACTCATTACTATATAAGAAAAACCACAAATTTTTTATGAAGAACAAACTAAAAATAAAAAGCAAAAAATCTGATATTCTGAAAAATCTGGCAGTTCAGATATGTGTCAACATTGTTAATCAAAGAACTGACCCGACACAGACCAGATATTAAGGTAAACCTAATCAGGGAGTTAGAATCCTTGCTTCTGATTGTTGTTAATCAGGTCCCTTGCTCACTGAAGTGGACCTGATTGAGGCCTAACAAGTAAAGGTGCCTAACACCGGCTATGGGCCTCAACTAGAAAATAATGTTGTGGTGTTCTCTAACTGGTTTAACACTCATAAACTCATTTATAACTCCATAACAAAGGATGTGCTCCTTGTCAAACCAAAATGGTGTGTAAAGTTTCTAAGAACTGGGCAAGTTCCTTCAACAACCACATTCAGTACAAATGGTCTGATCTTAAAAACATCTGGGTATTTGTCTAAACTTTTCTCTGAGCTTCCGGCATTGTGTTCAAGTCATAAAATCCAAAGTTACAGACTACTCTGTTGGGATAAGAAAATGTCACACTTTCTTTTTCCAGAAGGCAGAGAGCTGCCATAGGCAAAGGAGGCCTTCTACCTTAATTATAATATGGTCTCCCTATCATTGTAAAAGCCATCAGAAAGAATCTAACAACCCCCTCAGACTCCCACCAACAGCATATGCAGTATACATTGCTCTAACCCCTCAAAGAGGGCATCATTGCTTTATACTACATAAAGCCAAATGGTTCCTACTTATCTGCAGGCCTAATCTATATACTGATCAACTTTGACTCATTCCCTTTCTTGGCAGCAGATTATGAGGAAGATCTGCCCTTTATAGTCTAAGATCCTAATTAACTTCTATTTTTAACCTCCAAATCCAGTCTAGCAACAAAAGTTTTGCTCTCATTCCCGTCACATTTAAAATCAATCCTCTCCTATCAAAAAATTCATTTTGAATTAAAGACATTCTCGTTCAGACAATCTCAATAAAATGTTTCCAAGTGCATACAGGAGTCACTTATGATCAGTTTATAGAAGAACATACCATCTTCACTTCATTCTTGCCTTTTAAAGTTCAGAATTTAGTCTTTCCCCTCTTCTTCATTCATCGACCTAGACTCCTCCCACTTCTCTGTACCCTTTGTAAACTAATCCTTTACTATTTCCACACTACCACTTCCCTTACTACAACCAAACTACGATAAGCCACTGTATATAAAGCAAATCTGTTGTATTTAATGTAAATAGTAATGCACAATAACTTTAAAGTCTGAGTGAAATTTTAATTTTTCCATGAATGTCTGACTTCATTTATTTCCATTGTAACCCTGAGCTGAACATGAAAGTGGTCTGTGTGAACCAGTGTTCTACCTGATCAACAAACAAACAAACAAACAAACAAACAAACAAACAAACAAACAAATACATAAGACCTGCACCTAGACACAACACTAGATCTTCCTCTTATATGGAGGGGTGTCTATTTAGTCGGTCACTTCTATTAACTCAGTATGGCTACACGTATGTGAGAGCCTGGGATCTATGATGACGGTTTCCATAGGAGGATCAGTCCTCCTAAATGAGGTCCCAAAATAAAACAAGTTACTCTCAATGGGTGAAAGAAATTTAGGATTGTGTTAAAAGTTGAGAATCATAATTTTGTGACAATGGTAGCATCATTAAGGTTAAAATTCACATGGGTACACTGTCATCAAAACTCTATGGAAATAAAGTGACCTTCTAATAAATTGCAGTCTAGTGCTGGAATTTGAGCTGCTCAAGTCATATGACCTTCACTAAGCTACTCGGGAAGGGCAGAATAATCCACTCAGACTAAAGGCAAGGCCCATTTCCCTTAAATGACAGAGCTGGATCGAAGCCTTTTGGGATATTTATGTTGCTGTGCAAGAAATGAGAGCTGGAAGCTGCAAAACTGTTTTCCATTTTGCAACAAGACATAAAATGTGCAAAATATTAACAAGGGAAAACTGGTTGTAGTCAACAACAAAATAGAGCATTCACAAAACTGGTCTGTCAGAACTAAAATGGACTGGCTTGGATAATATGAATCTAATGATTACATGATGTACAATGCAGAAACAAAAGTAAAAAAAAATAAATGTTTCTATATTTATAATTAAGAAAAGGCTTACAAGAACAGTAATGAAACACACTGAAGTCAGTGAGCACATTATCTGTTTATCTGTGAGGTACACTCATTACATGACTAGAACACATAAATATATGTCTGTATCTATATCTATCTATATTTATCTACCTGTCTCTTTGTCACTTTATCTGTCTGTCTATAACTTCATAGGTTCATACATAGGTATTTACTTGGCTATTGATCTGTGACGATCTTAAGAGGTCTAGCCTTACATTCACTTGATAGTTTTAGCCCTTATATTTTAAAAACAAATAATTGAGAGATAGGATGAGCAAGGATATGTTGTGGCATGCACATGTTTCCCCTGTCTGTAAGGGACAGGGGTAGTGAGCCATGGGTGAACTTAAGGTTAACCATCCATTTTCCAAATTACATTTGACTAGAGTACGAGAAATAATTTATTTATGTGACGTGGAAGATGGCTTCTTAGTTGTATTTTCTGTGATACAAACCTTTTCAACATTTTCTATTCATTTTGCAAATGAAATTGAGATCCCTCAAGCAGGTTTTTATGATATCATTGGACAAGTGAATGTTCTGACAGAAAAGTGTTGAAGCTACATGCAAGATGGAAGTAACCTGTCAGCAGCCTGTATGGTGAAATTCTGAAGCTGTTTACATAGTTTTTAGGATTTAGGCCTTTACTTCTTTAGCAAGAAAGTGCTGTGTTCATTTCAGTTGTGACAAGTGTTTGGACAGGTACATACCAAAATTAGCAATATACTCAATGATTGGTCTAATGAGTGCACTGGAACAAATACATTCTAGGATCTGAACATAGATATAAGCTGTGCAATAAAAAGGACTTCCTTACAGCAGTGGATATGACATAGGTGCCTAGATACCTAATTATGGGTTCAAGTTTTAGGGGTCTCTTGTCAATGTAATAGATGCAAGGGGAGCCATGCTCATTTCGGTTTAGTCCATGGTTTTCACATCAACTATTTGTTTGGGACAGGCCGTTTTGGTCTTATGTGTATATATATATATGTATATATATATATATATATATATATATATATATATATATATATAAATATATATAATATAGGTTCACTAGACCGAAAACCCATAATACCAATGCCCATAATCCCGAGAACAGATACCCAAAAGATGAGAAGACCAGAAGTGCAAAATTTAAAATCTCAGACACTACACTAAGCATGCACCACACACATACACATACGCACACCTTCACCCAAAACACAAACACACAAACCTACACTACATACAAGCCCCCCACACCCCCCATTTAAATATTCTAACTCCAAGGTCGCACTACACAGACAAACACACGAAAACACCACCACACACCTACATTCCCCTCACACACACATCACAGTCACAACACACACACTTACACACACATTAAAGCCCCTAACCAACACACTCAAGCATAGATACTTACCTGACCTTCCACCTATCCACTCACAAACCGCAACACCAGAAAAACTACTTCAACATCTCCAAACGTCGGGATTTTGAAATTCGCGCTTCTGGTCTATTGGTATTTAGGGGTTTCAGCTATATGGTCTCGAGATTTTGAAATTTGATATTTCAAAATTTCGAGACTATGTAGTGAACCCATATTATATATATATATATATATATATATATATATATATATATATATATATATATATATATATATATACTTATATACAGTATACAGATACACATACGTATATATCTATATCTAAATCTATATCTATGTCTATTTCTATACAGAGGCTAAATAAAGAGAACAAAGTTAATCAATTTCAAAAGTAAATACAAACTGAAATTGACAAAATTTGCAAACAAGATATCCTGTCCTCATGGTGACTGAAATTCAAATGTTATGGACAAAGAAGAAAGTCAATTGCCTGGAAAAGATCTCTTTTCAAAAGAAATAAAGAGGGAAACGGTCTAGTAGAATTTTATAAGGTAAGCAAGCCATTCATTTCAAACACTTTTTCTCAGCAGCACATTCAGTGACTATGCATCTGATCCTCATCTAATAGGCTGTGCAATATCAAACTGACTGTGGAAATAAACAAGAAAGCTAAATGACATCAACAAGGGACTGGCTGAGTGTGGCATTCATCACCAGTCACAAGTATGTAAAATCAAACAAAAGTTAGAAAAAGTATATGCCACCCACATATCTGGTCATGACAACATCAACTCAAAGACGCTCTGCAAAATGTATTTATTGCATTATATACAAATGCCAGAGTAGCAGAATATGCATGGGGTAGGATTAGAAACTGTATCTGAATAAAATTAAACATCTCTGTAAAAATTAAAAACAGCAAAAAATGTCAAAATGGTCAATTGGTGGGACCATGGACACTGCTCAGAAACATGGCAAAACTAAAACCAAAGGAGAAAGGGACCCATTTGTGGAACTTAGCTAGAAATTCCAACAAACTTCAAGGTGAGAAAAAGAGAGGTATGATTACAATGCACACAAGGAGAAAGAATTAAACAATATTAGAAGAAGAATGTGATTCACTTTCTGAAAACAGCAAGTGAGAATGAGACATTTCCAGCCTCAAACTGAAATGTTAAAAGATGCTTAGTGATATGGGTTAAATCATGCTGATAGTATTAAGAAAATGTGGAAATACAGCACAGTATCATTAAACAGTAAAGATTAAACAGATCAATGTGTACTTCATCCTGTACCTTATGATCAAGAGCCAACAGTCACAAAAGAACATAATAGAAGCAGCAGTGAATACTGCACCAAAGAACACATCACCAGACATTTCTGGCATTCCCATTGAAGCTTTACAGCATTCAGATGCCACTTGTACAATGCTTACAAGGTTCTGGAAGGTCTGGAAAGACAAGATTATGGATGTCTAGTGGATAAGATCTTCCCTGGGATTCAATAAACTCTGTGTAGACTCCATACGAAGCCTATGTAGAGTTCACATGTGTGAAAGGTAGTGCACGGTGAGCGGCAGTGCACACCATCGTGCAATGCATATTCTTGCCGTGCATTGCATCTAAGAGAGGTTTCATAGCTGGCAACATGACAACCATGTAAGCAAATATGGATCTCAATTCTGTTTAAAGAAGATCACTACAGTCTGGGGTTTTGTGCCGTATGTCACAGTGATCACCAAGGCTTCACAGACAGCTCTCAGTCTGTTTGTTTAACACATCTGCACAAAGGCCAACATAATGGTGAGACAATTAATGAGAAATAGGGACATAGTTGCCATAGATATCACATACAAATGTGTTAGAATGAAACTCAAACATATCTCTCAACCTCTTAGAGCAAGAAATCTAGACAAAGTTAAAAATAATAGGGGGTAAAGGACCAGAAATAGGGACAGATTCTAATACTGCTGTTACAAACCTAGAAAGTTGATAGAATAACACGCTTTGAAGTAGCATGATTTTTCTGAAGAGGATGAAGTCTGAAACTCAAATTTCTGTCATTATTTTCTGACTTCAATATGCAATAACATGCAATGATTTGCCAAAAAAAAAATGTTATGAGGAAGATGAAAACATGAAACAAAAACTGGACATTCTGCACAAATCAGGACAGTTAAGAGGTAAGAACTCAAATGTTTGTAATATTGAGTCACATCAGGCCTAGGATCATTCCAGTAATATTGCAGAAAGCCACAAATTGGATAAGGAGCACATCTGGACATCCTGGGCATATATGGACAGTTGAGAGGTATGAATGAGAAGTATATGATACAAACACAGTACAGGACCATGTATCTACATTGCAGAGTATTGTGTTATCCTTTTCCTGGCATTCTGTACTGAAGCTGTATAAATGATCTGTAATGGGACATGGGCTGCCATGTAAAATGAGCACTCAGGGGAAGTGTGTATATTGAATAGGGACACACAGATGAATTGTAGGAATGAACACAGGGAAAGAGAACAGGTGAAACAACCTAATGTACAACATATGAGGGCATGTTAATGAAAGATGGTTGCAGCAGCAAAACCAATTACATATCTATATGGTACAGTAGGGACTGTACAGTAAAAATGCATTACTTTCACACAATGGGGAGGATGTCTGTGTGAGATAAGCACCCTTATATGAATAATGCAGAGGACATGTATCAGGAATCTGAAATGCAGTTAGGGTTGGGTGCATATTGTGAAGCTGTGGAAACTGATATGCCTGAATATGAGTATACTCTCAGCAAAGGTCTCCAGCAAGGTATGCACAGGTAAAGGCTCATGGAAAACATTAAAAGAACCAATCGCAATAATGGACAATATCAGAATAATATCACCGCTAATCCCATACCTCTGACATGTGAATTAGAGTGATAACAAATGAGTCTGCAGACACACACTTGAACTAATATTATGATACAGCCACACACACTGTCCTGGCACTGTAACATCTGCTGGAGATGTTAGGAGGGACATTGCTATACCTGTATGTGACAGTATGAGCAATACAGGCTAGTTGACTGGTGTGCATGGCACACACACACACACACACACACACACACACACACACACACACACACACACACACACGCACACATACATATATAATATATATATATATATATATATATCTGTAGCACAATCCACATTGTCACAAATGATATACATACTGTAAACGTATCTACAGGCACTGTACCTATGAAAAAAATACAGGCATTTAGAAGAACAAGAAAAGTAAATGATCAGCAAAGCAAGGCATCCCAGGGTCAGTACAGTTTTTATTATTCCCTGACTAGCTAGTTTGGCTGATTTAACTGCCTGACAACATACATCAGTGAGTATAGAACTTTTATACAGCTCTTGACAAATGTAGTCCTGCCTCTTTAGATATACATTGTGTCCTAAGTTGGTCATGCAATGTGTCCTTAGTTGGTCATGCAACTATTACAAGTTATTTTAAAAGCAGACTATTTCTGTAGAATTGCTATACAGTAAGTTTTCCTTTTTTGGTAACAAGTACAGAGTAATCATTTCTTGCTTTGTCGTCATATGCTCTTCCTGCTTAATTGTCTTATCATAACATTTCTAAAGAGTATTTATTAATATTACAGCTGCAGTTTACATTATTGATACTGTTGAATAATTCAGAATTAATGAAAGTTTGCAACTTACAAAATAGTACAATACAAAAGCTTAATAAAAACATCATATAAAATCTGCAGCTTTGCAGCATGTATATGCAAGGCGCAACATCTGCCCCTGTCATTCATTCTATAGATAATGTATGAAGTAGAATAATATACATTTCCTGATTCTTTGATGTTTATGGCATATATATACATTTTACAAATCATGTATTTTACATTATTTGCATTCTTTACACATATAGTTTAGGAATGTTTGATTGAAATAAAAATACTGATTAATACATGTTTTGTACAACTTCTAATAGAAGAGCCATTCCTGCTGTTACAATACATCAGTGCATGTCAGTGTGTGACCCTTGTTTCAGGCTGCTGACCTTTCCATTCAATTTTTTTCCTAACAAGTAACTGAGCTAGCAATTCTAAAAAAAAACATTATGAAGTCTTATAGCTAACTTGCATCTGTTGTCTGACATTTGATTATTAGAGGAATTATTTTCAACATAAATATTTGCTTATAGTAATAGTTATGCGTTGATAAATAGAGGAATTATTCATAAGCACTATCTTATCTTGGCTGATGCTCTTTTAGTCAAGCATTTCCATGCAGCTTTTTATGTCACTGGCATTCACATAAAAGATTGTTCACACATTCTGCTCAGAGAAGATTTCTGTAAGCTGGTGTCCCAACATTGCTTGAGATTCCAATGCTATAACACATACTATTAATGCTGTCAAACACCTATGTATGTAGTGCGTGCATCAGCAGAATAGGTAGCACACATGCATCTGGTGTAACAACTTGATTTCTGTTCCACACCATCAGATAGGCATGTATATTCCATAAAAAGAATACATAGGTGTGGACAATAAGCTGTGTGACAGCTCACTGTGAGAAAGGTAGTACACTTCAGTTACACACCACTAGAAAAGGTGTAGGGAGGTACATGAAGAAGGGTGCAGTGTACTCAGTTATTGGTGTGATGAAGTCTGGGAACTATGAAGGTATTCTGGCCCCTGATGTGAATGTCCTTGTTCTTCCATGCCCAGTACTTGTGTTACATTCTTGGAAGTAGTCAGCACTGTGACCACATGCTGGTGGGTGTTCTACTTATCATCTACCCCAGGCCACAGGTCACATCCCTACTGGTCTGATTATAGGGTGTGATGTCTACATTATACTTGGGTTGTTTGTTTGTGTACCTGACTTAACAAATCTCCCCAAGTTTTCTTGTCATTGCTGATATTGTCATGGTTGTGGCAGCAATAGTTGGTATGTGGTGATGCTGTCTGCATTATGCTAATATCATAGCTGGAGTTGATGATTGCCCACAATCTGTAGGCCTTCAGGCAGCTCTTTGGATCTAGGATGTTTATGTCATTTGTGATGTCCCTCACTTAAATAATGGACATGAAAAGGCCTAGCAGACAGCCCTGATGTATGGACCTGATCACTGGATCTGAGATATCGATCACTTCACACATTTCAACATAGTGAGATGCCAAGTATGTGATACACTGGTCTAGCCAGTTGGTGACATAGCTATTTATGGCCACATATCACAGTGTTGATTGAATACCTCAGTGTGGATTTAAGTCAAATGCTTTGACCTGGTCAAGTTCCACAGGATGATACTGTTGTCATCATGCATGCTCTCAATGACCTCCCTGAGGACATCTATCAGATGTAATACACATGATTTAGCATTAATGACTAACAGGACTGTTGAACACAGCTGGAATTGTTCCATGATGACATGTTGGTCTACCTCACAGCTGAGGAGAGTCAGGATGCTTATATACATGCATGCATCAGGTGTTGTCCCCCCAACTCAGATGGGTGCATGTTGATGTACACCCTTCTACAGGAGCATAGCCCATGTGGAGGGTGCATTGCAGTGCAGATTCAACCATATCAGTAAGGTGTATGTTCTGAGTCATGCCATAGGTGATCTGTGATGTTGGCACAGCCCAGTGATTCTGTGTGACAGGCCTGGATGAAGGTAAGACAGTGCATACTGCCTATAGCGATTTGGCCTAGGGATTTGATATAATCCCCTGTGCAGGTATCATTGAGAAATTCTCCCAGCTAGGGTTTAATCTCTATGTTACTAGATGAGTAACCAACTGAATCACTGACAGAACACATACTGTGAAAGTTAGTGAGTCAACCTGTACCAGTAGAGCTGTCACCATTGGCAAGCCCCAGGGATCTGTGCTTGGTCCTTCACTGTTTGGACTCTATTTCTTGACAATTCAGGCTAAAGTATATGGCCTTTGGCTTACTAAGTTTGCTGATTCTTGCCTATTGGGTGCAACCACTGAATCCACCAATGGTGATACCATAGTGCAGGAGCAGGTAACACAGACAAATTATTTATCACAAAGGCACACTATCTACAAATAAATGCAGAAATGTGTCTTTTTTATGTTGTCCATCTGAAAAGTGGAATTTCATGTTAATCACAGTATGGACAACAGTCCTGCTATGGTGAAACCCAGTGATGCAAGCACTGGGAACACAGATAGATACCAATCTGAACTTCAACCACCAAGTGTCCACACTGGTATTGAAAGCCTATGTTGTGCACATGATAAGTCATACCATCATATACAGATCTTAGGATTGTATAATAATGGTGTACTCAAACCTCATCAGAACACTAATAAAGTATAATGCTCTCTTTTTCTTGCACCCCCACCAGACACATGCAGCAGCTGGAGAGAACACTGGGCTTTCTCATCAAGAAAACACAGAGCCTACAAACCATGCCATGGTGTATGTGGATAGATTAAAAGCCATGTCACTGTAACCTGTTTCTCATATGATGAGGTAAGATCTGACAATCCAGTTTCTGACCATGCCATGATGGGAGTACTGCATATCCACAAATCTGATACAGCTGGTGACATCAGCCATGTCTGTTGAGGACAATATAGTAATAACAGTGTTCCACATGCTGGTGTAAATTGCTCTCTGTAATGCCAAGCAAGAGTGCACACACATACATACACAAACACACGCACACAGCTGACTGTAGTGAGAATAAAACCCCTATCCATCTAAGTAGACAAACTAGAGAACACAGAACTTTATGCAAGCACCACAGCATGACTGTGACTTTTACAAGATATCAAGTAAACTTATAGTAGATGACATAAGCAGTCCATATGGGAGACAGCATGTTGGATGGCTTGCATGAAATGGATGTGTAGGCATGTGCAGGTATCAAAATACTGTCAGTCCATGGCACTGGAGAAGTGAATGTAGGATGCACATTTCTGCTCTTCTGTCTAGACACACACACACACACACACACACACACACGCACACACACACACACACACACACACACACACACACACACACACACACACACACACACACACACACACACACACACACACAAACACAAACACACAAACACACACACACACCTGACTGCAGTGAGTACAGTACCCCTACCTAAGTACACAGACTACAGAACACAGTACTTTATGGAAGTGCCACAGCCAAGACTTATTTGTATGAGAGTGCAGGTCAACTTATTGTAGATGACATCAGCAGGTCATGTGGCAGAGAAGAGGTTGTGACCCCTACATAGGTTAGGATCATCGCTTCATAAGTTCATAAGGAGACTACTAACCTAATGGCCCTAGGGTGTTTACAAGCCTAGCTGTATAAAAAACACAAGTACACTTATTGAGCATAGTTAGATGGTTGCTGTTAGCAAAGTAATTTTGTGAGCAGTACTGACTGGCCCTGGCCATGAGAGACATAGGTACCACCCCAGAGGTGCCTTTAAAATCACCCAACCAGTTGTCAAGGTTGAGCTTGAACAGGATAATTGACAAGCACTGCTTTACATTCAGTGGGAGCCTATTACAAAGAAGTGTCAATTGCTGGGGGATATATCTGTGCCCTCAGCATGTTCTGTTTATATCACAGGCTAGGTTGAAAACCTTGGAGCAAGTTATTATTGTCCCATTTGATTTGAAGGTATCCAGCATTTCAGGGTCTAAGACTGCTCTGTAGGCCAAGCAGAGGTCAACTCTCAGCAGCCTTCATTATACTAAGTGCAGTGATAGGTCTTTCAGTCTTTCCATATATGTCATATTTGGAGGCCCTGGATTCTCCCAGTCACAAACCTCTGTGTTTCCTCCAATTGCTTCAGGTGTCTGGTGAGGTACAGACGATAGGGACCATTATACTCAATTAGTGGTCTGATAACGGTAGAATAAAGAAGAACTATGACCTCCCTGGTCTTGGATGTGATGTCCATATGCATGAGGTGCATACTGCAAAAGTATGTCTCACCACTATGGACACATAATGGTGAAAGTGTAGATAGCTATCAACATGTGTTCCAAAGTCTCACGTCACTGTGTTTAAGCTTAGATGGGTGTTATATATATATCTCAATTAGCAGGGGTACTTCATTGCTCAAGGGGACAATGAGGCATTGTTTGCTTTAAAGTTCAGTCCCTGAGTTTGGCACCAATCATTTGTCTGTGTCAACCCCTTCCGTAATATGTTACCATCACTGGGGGACTCTATATGAATGCATCCAGTTAACAATCATCTGCAAACTTGGTAAACCACAGGCCATCTACTGTTGCCGGCACTTCAGGGAAGTACTTCTCAAACAGTTGGGGGCCCAGCACAGATCCTTATTGTTAACTCCACTGGTAAGTGTGTATTCTGTTGGTGAGTCAGTTGGCTATCCAACTAGTACTGCATGGCCTAATTCCCAGATGGGAGATCTTCACTATGAGACATGAACGGGGGGATAGTGACAAAGGCCTTGGATAACTCAACATAGGCAGTAGTTCCTGTTATCCCTCATCCAGGTCTATGGGATCAGTATCAAAGAAGTCCACAAGGTTCAGTAATCAAAATCTACCCTTGACAAAAACAGAATTAGTCAGGTCAAGTGTGTTAAAGGTCATGTCCCTGTGGATAAGGTCCTTCCCGGTGGATATGTCTCTGTGGATAAGGTGTTTCCCTAACCTTGTAGATAATGCTTTTTAGGGTTATGAGTCAATAGCTGTAGTTGTGCATGATACCAGATTGATGTACATTGCACATCACACAACATTTGATATTACTTTCATTAGTGTAGTTGATATATGTGTGGAAAAAGTAATGAGACATAACGGGTTGCAGTGCTTAGGAGGGTGGCAACACATGCCTGTATTGAAAATATGTGACATATTGTTAGATAGAGCCTTAAGTTTGTAATGTCCTCACATGCAGTTTCATGTCATAGGCAGGAAATGGACAGTAACAGCAGTAATACATAATAATATTTATTTTTCCATAGTGCGACGAGCAGCGGGTTTGGTGATGATTGTCAAAGTGCATATGCATGTGAGATACGCATCTGTCCATAGCTAAGCAGTGCACAAACACAAGCCACAGTGCTAAAGTCTAGCAGTTAGTATTGAGTCTATGCAACACACCTCCTGCTTAATTGATTCTGTGGCAGCACATATTAATGCATTAATGCATTCCCTTTTGGGCACAGATGGAACTGGGTTCGAATCAAGGTCTTTCAAGTACTTTTAAATACTTTTATTTAAACATTGCTAATACAATTACATGAATTCTTTATAGTACATGTGTATTTGTGTGTTGGCATATTGCAATGGAGTTAAGCTGCATTGGATGGGAGTAACTGCATCATTTTGCTGCCACTCCCCATTGCTGCATGTTGGTGTCAGATGTGCACTTCCGCACAAACATACAGCCCAAAAAGTGAAGGGATCCATTGTTTTTGCAGCAACTTATGTAGTTGTATGTGATTCTATTTTTTGACCAGATTAAGTGGTGAAAATGGGGGCAGATAGGAAAGTGGTGAAATGTGAAGCAAGCAGGAACAAAGGGAAAGCAGTACAGGAATGTGCAGGAGGGAGGTAGGCAGTGACAACTGAAAATATGTGCAAAATATTAACTGAATTTGGACTGTCACCTCCATAGAGAGGGGTGAGCACAATGCAATCATGTTGTATGACCAACTGGACCAAATCAACTGTGTCCAGAAGACAGGTGTGCAAAAATGGAAAGCTATGTATGGGATGATTTTTTTTTTGTGGGATAGGTGTCCATTTATTTTTTATTTGAGAGAGAAAGTGGAATGCTGGGGAAGGGATGTAGGTATGTCTGGGTCAGGTCAGTTGGGTAGGTGAGGAAGCAATTGCAGACAGACAAGACAAAGAAGAAATATGTCAGGGATGGTGATGGACACAAATGTTTGGTGGACACCATGATTAAGGTGAGGATGAGGACAACCTGGGCCCATGGACATCAAGCATGGTGACAGTGAGAATCAATTCCTCACCTACTGAACTGTCATCACTGTCATCTTACTCCACAGATCGCTGGAGTGCTTGATGTCTCCTCCTCCTAGTATGCAACATGAGGGAGAGCAGCCTCTCCAGCCAGTGTAGGTGTGCACCAATGGTGAGGCACACCACCCTATGCACCATCCTTGGCAACTCTCTGCTGGTGATGAAATCACCACCTCTGCTACTGCACCTGCAGGGTACCTCTGGACCAACCTCCAGAGCAGGACTACCTGAGGGTGCAGGTAGTGCAGGGGCAGCAGAGGCAGTGCTACCAGTTTGGCTCCCAGATGTGTTGGGAATTGGTGCTGCAGCTGATTGACCCTGGTCAGACTTATCCAATGGAGATGGCCTACCTCACAATGCTGTGGAGCATTTAGTGATGTGGTACACATGGATGAGATGGGCACATTTTGATGACACAAATAAAATAAAAAATATATATTTATAAAATAAAATAAAGCAATAAAAAATTAAAAATAAAATAGAAAATAAAAAAGAGACTTAAGGGTTGGGGTGAGCAAAAAAAGAGACAAGATTAGTACCATCATATGAGACATACAATGCATTAATAGAATTGTACACTTATATTATCTTAAGTTTTACATTTAAGTCTACCTCATAACAAATACACACTATACTACAAATTGCTGCAAGTAATCCATGAAATGTGCATATATTCCACATATGCATGTTCTAATTATACAGATTACAGTTTACAGTAGATATTTTGTGCTACTGATATAGAGATTTTAATTTAATGTAAATATTATTGAAGAAACAACATTATGGTATAGTTGTGAACTGTGATAATTGAACCCACAACCTCTGACTAAATTATAACAATGGGATCTTGCAATTGGCTTGTGCTACATATTAATGCATGCATACTTGCATTTACAGTTGGGATAGCCATGCTCAATTTGATGCAACTCTATACAATACAAAAAAGCTATATTTAACTTTTAATGCTACAATAACATTTCTCTTCTGCTGCATACATGTCACTTGCTCCCCTTGGTCTCTCCAATCTAGCTCCATGGGCCCATACATTGAACTTCCAGTTATTGGCAGCTGTTGGGGGTGGGGACAGAAGACCATTATGCATGCCAGCCTTGCTTATATTCAGCTTTTTAAGTCTTACTAGTACTCTCTTGAGTTGATACTTACACAGATGTGAGATGCCCTCACTCCTAACTTTCTCAATCCAATGGTTAAGGGTATCCCTCTTTGTCCTCTGTAGGTCATTACAATGATGCCTACATTGCTCTCCAGTGCATGGGATACCAGTGGCAGTAGATACAGCCTGGGCTAAACTATCCCACCCCTCAGACTTCTACTGGGAGTCAGAATAGCTCCCCTGAAGAAGTCTTTGGCTGTTGTGCTTAACTGGGACTCCTGCATATTTCTGTCCCTCTCCTCAGGAGTATGGGGAAAATATATGTTGTCACTGGCATGTTGGAGCATGGCATTCAGGAATTGATGGAGGATCCTGGATGCTGATGCCTGTGACTCCCCCAGTATGTTGCTTGTTGGTCTCCAAAATGTACCTGTAGCTAAGATTCTAAGTGTTACACATACCTTTGTCTCCACTGAGATGGGTTCCCCTCTGTTGGCCCTGGCTCTGAGTTTCGGATGGCAGAGGTTGCAGAGTTCCTGCAGTATGTCCCTAAGCACCCTGTAACACTCTACAATTTCTACATCATGTACATTGTGAAAAGTTAAACAGGGCCTGAAAACTCTTCTCCTTCTAGGCCTAGGTCCACTGTATTGTTACAGTGGTACAGAGGCACAACCCACAGAGTGACAGCTGCCAGGCTGGCAAAGGCTGCATACAAATGTGGCATTTTGAGATGCAGCTAATAAAAAAATAGCCATATATTCTGACCTGGAAATTTTTAATGGCATTGGAATAGCATGGAAGAGTGATTCAAAGCATAGTGAAAAAGTGAACACTATCCTTTGATGTCACTGAAGGGGTAAGTACTGCAAGTGTGTGTGTGTGTGTGTGTGTGTGTGTGTGTGTGTGTGTGTGTGTGTGTGTGTGTGTGTGTGTGTGTGTGTGTGTGTGTGTGTGTGTGTGTGTGTGTGTGTGTGTGTGTGTGTGTGTGTGTGTGTGTGTGTGCGTGTGTGTGTGTGTGTATGTGTGTGTGTGTGTGTGTGTGTGTGTGTGTGTGTGTGTGTGTGTGTGTGTGTGTGTATGTGTGTATTTATCTGTTTGTTAGTAACTGCCTGTGCAGCTGCCTTGCAGATGTTGATGGGGGAATGCTAGTCAGGTTAGCTCTACCTGCATTACTGTTTTATTCAGAGATGTGATACTGAGCCTTTGATGAAATGCTGCTTAATATGGCTTTATCATGTCTGCAGATTACTACGTATTAGTCATGCTACTGTGCTCATTCACATTTCTCCCATAACACAGACAGTGACATGTATATGATCCCTGATGTAAATCTGTGAACTGACTAATTTCTTATTTTTTCCAATGATCAGACTGATATACATGTATTATTTTATGTTTGCGCACTATGGATGTAGGTAAAATCCAAACAAACAAACAAAAAAAATGAAAAGTCGCCCAGATTCTATATTGACAACCTTCATTAAAGAATACACAGCAATGGAATAAGAAAGAAAAAGCATATGTGAATACTCCTTCCAGATAATATGATTTGAAAATGATATAATTATCTTTGCCATGACAATAGCAGTACCTGAGACACACTCAGTATTTCTTCCACTATAAGATAATTGTTTTTTTTTACATTTTATATATATAACATTTGTCTTTTATATACCCTTGTGAAGCTAGCTATGTTATCATTTGATGGATTTTGACTGTTATTGACTGTAATCACCATTGATCAAATTAAAAAAATTTCAATAAAAATATGTTATTGTAAAAAAGTAAGATGTTTTCAGGTTTCTGCAGTAAATGTGGGAAAAGATGCGCATGTAAACCTTGTTGCACTACAAAAAAGCATGCAAATGCACATAACAAAGGCTTGTAATGTATGCAAACAAAATGTTTCTGTTTTTTGTTAAAATTTTAGTGTAATATTAGAAACCTATTCTGTTCACATATTATGGTGTTCGTTAACATTTTCTGTCTGTATAGTAGTAGTATTAATGTCAAGTGCCACATTTGCATGTTATGCTTCATGGATATGCATTTTTGTTTATGAGAATGACAGCACTTCATGGCCATGAAGAATGCGACCACTTTCTCTTCAGACGTCTAATTTTCTGAAATTTCAAAGCTACGTGTAAGAAATAGCCCACTCTGTTAATGCTTTGTCACCACAGCTTTTAATGAACTCCCACTATAAAGAAAATAAACTAAAATCTGTTTCTTACAGTAAGATATGTTGTTACACTGAAGTTCATTTCTTTTTCCTTCATACAGTAACCTTTAACCTTCATCTGTATAAGCACTGCTGTTGTATCTTTAAAAGATATTTCAGTAATAATATAGCAACATTATGATGCCTTCTTAATAAAAGCTATGGATCATATGCAGAGTAAAACACAATGAAATAAACAAGTCATAATTTGAAGAAAGATCATTGTAAATATGCAGAGGATAATACAATAAACCAAGTATTTCATAGCTTGATGATAGATTATTCTAACTCTGAAGTCAAAGAGCTTTAGAGAAAAAGGAAGTCTCATATTTCCAAATAAACCAAGTAGTTATGTTTCTTCAGAGTTACAAAGGTTACAGTAGAAATTAGTTACACCTCCCTTCCAGCTGACATTTGCAAAAATGCCACTTAAAAAAATGGCAAAAACTTTAAATCCACCTTCCAGCAATGTCATTTCTTGAAAAAAAGCTCGCAGTTTATCAGAGTGAATCCTATATGCTCAGTAAACCCAGGCAAAGCAGTAGGAATGGGGCCACTCGATACAAAATTATCTTTATAATGACAACTTGTACTGTCATTCTAACCTTAGATTATATTTCCTATGCAGAGCCTTAGGTGTTGGGGTTACATTGTCAGATACTTTTAATAACATAGGTGAGTCAGTATATTTATATTATACGTCCAGCCACTCTGCATTTGTCCACAAGCTGATATTGTATTTGTCTGTAATGGACATGAGAATAAGCAATAATGGCCTCAGGCTTACCTGTCCAGTACAACTACCTCTTGGTGTTCTTGGGTATTTACTCTTATTCTGTCTTTGTGTAGTTATAGTGAATACTATTGAATGGAAATTTGTCTCAGATATTCTGAAATGTCATAGCACTTATTCAAGGGCATCTGATCTTACCCCAGCTGTTTCACAACAGACATTACAGAGGCAGATGATAGTAATCACGTTCGCCCAAATGGTCACTCTGTATATCACATCTTTCCAATTAATACTGTTAGATCCAAGTGCTCACATTAATCTGACTGCTAATCATGGTAAGTTCATTGTCATCTACTTGTCCGTATACTATCCAACTATTTCTCAGAAGTGAGTTAAAAAAGGAACAATCAAAAATGAAATATATAATATTATTTTCTAATACTTCACTATTCTTCTGCTTGGTCTGTGGCTAATGGTAGATTTCAAAAATGATCAGATAAAGTTTTGCAGCTGCATAGAAATCCATGACCCATATCACCTGTTAAAAGAATATGATGCTTTAGTGTTGCCTGTAGCTAGTGGCAATTTGTCAGAATTAGCAAAACAAAAGCATGCTAACCTTAGAAATTCATGGGTGTTACAAGGAGATAAGTGAACATGAACCCTAAACATAGAGACCTATCAATAGTGGCACTGCTAAACAGACCAAAATGATATGCTACTGGTGGAAATTAAATGCTAGTACATTTCAGGTAGCTTCACTATAAGCAAAGAACTGAAAGGAAAAATCATTGTTATTGTTGTTCATTGGGTATTGTTTTGTTGCAGCATTACATCATTTTTATTTTTAAGCTAGTGTATTTCATACTGCCATTTTGTGTTAACGTTTCTCTAGTAGACTAAGATAAGTAAAAGTATAACTCGATACCTACCATTTGGTTTTTAGCACAAGGGCAATACAAAAATATAATGATTTCCTTGTTTAATATTTCCATGTATAACTGGAGTGGTTCTCCCCTACTTTTCTAGGTTGATCTTGAATTGTGTATAAAGTTGTAGTACATTCCATCTCAATGTATTGTATTGTGTGAGTCAGCAGAGTACTTTTAAAGGGGTTTTATCCTTTACTCCTCTGTGGTCTTACCATGGGGCCAATATATGTATACAATTTAGGGATGATGGGGGGGGGTTGTAAACAAGTTTATGTCTCTGCATATGGTGTGTGTGTGTGTGTGTGTGTGTGTGCGTGTGTGTGTGTGTGTGTGTGTGTGTGTGTGTGTGTGTGTGTGCGTGTGCGCACGTGTGTGTGTGCGCGTCTTTGTGTGTCTGTGTGTGCTTATGCTTTACAGTTTTTTCAAATTATCATTTTTGGTAATCAGTAATTCAGATAAACAATGATCCAATGAAATACAGCTAAACGTAATAATTTTGTTGATGAGTTCTTTAAAGATTGTGTTAATGTAATCTGTTCAAGTACAGTATACAGATCTGTTACTGGTGAACATTTTAAATGTCTCAATATTTTTTATTAAAGCTTATTTTTCTGAGTAAATTACTTTGCTGTTCAATATGTCATTTAATGAATTGTTTCTGAGCTTAATCATTAACAATAAATGGTAAAATTGTCAGTAAAAGTAAAGTTTAGCTGAAATACATCTTTACCCTAATTAAGAAAGTACATAGGCTTATGAAGGACTAGAAGAACACATATGATACTTCTAAGATGAAAGCAATGAAGATGTTTCATTCAGGAGCTGCACATATGGTACAAAAATACAATGAAAGCTAAGGAAATTTTTAAAGAGTTTCTTCTACAATAAAGGTGGTGGAATGAATACTTAAATTTTGTATATAAAAGAGAAAAGGCTTAAAAATGTCCTAGAAGGAGCATTAAACCATAGTCAAAACATTGTCAGAGGAATGACCAGATGTGGTGAGTTCCACCAATGCAAGTATATTATTAA
Organism: Protopterus annectens; assembly: GCF_019279795.1. Taxonomy (NCBI): domain Eukaryota; kingdom Metazoa; phylum Chordata; order Ceratodontiformes; family Protopteridae; genus Protopterus; species Protopterus annectens. The sequence continues at coordinate 202,816,186 of NC_056726.1, read as the reverse complement.
TGAGATTACAGAAATATCAGTTAGAAATAGAAAGTTTAGTCCTGCACAGAAGCGGCCATTTAGGGGCAGGATGGAAGCTTGCCAGCATATTAATGAAGGCATGCTGCCTGACCTCCTAATCTTACATGGATCGTGTAAGACTGCAGGGGGCGTGTCTGAGAGCAGTGCTTTTAGAATATACATGCCCCTGCAATTAAGAACAGCAGAAAGGCCAAAGAAATGAGTGAGACCACTCAAAGGTGTCCGCATACGCCCAGCAACATCCCCCTACGTGTACAACAGCAATAGTAAATGCAAACTAAATAAACAAACCATTATTTTTTTATTATTAATCTGATAAAAGCTAACCATAGGTGCGTGGTTATGCCCATCATTTAACTATGGTTACTGCAGCTTATATGGCTGAAGAGGATAACAAGGAAGATATAGGCAAATGAATCAGTATAGCAATAGTATAGTGAGCAGAGTATTTGCTTTACAAGCAGACATTCCCTGTTCGAGTCCCACTGCAGCACATTCCATTTTCCATGTCAACTCACATTATGACCAATATTTTAGTTGCATAACCTACTAAATAACATATATTTGTGAACTGGAGTACTGCATTAAATGCAGATGTGAAGTGTCAGTGTCATAATGTTGCCAAGTCCACAGATAATCACATGTGCCCCATACAGTATATATACACACGAATCATCAATACAAATGGAAGGTAATATGTGTAATGAATGATAACCCCATACAGCTTTCAAATCTCCCTCCTTCCCAAGAACCATTAGATAGTACTGTCTAAATCAGTGCAGTTGTAAGCGGGAGTAAGAACTAGTAAGTAAGTGTAAGCACCAATAAGCGGTAGTAAGCATATTTAAGCACCAGTAAGGGAAGTGAAGCCTGTTTGCACAGGGGTAAGCAATGCGTACACAGGTTAAGAAATATTGAAGCTAACTCTCTGTAAGCATCATTAACCAGAGGTTAGCAGTGCTTACCCTTGTGCAAACCCACTTACAACTGCTCAGAAATGCCTTAATCACCCTGTATCCAACAGCCCTTGTTCTGCCCAGTTACAAAATAAACAGCCTTGCCGATCTTGAACCCAGGACCCTATAAACTCTAGTCACAGTAGTTAACCA